>NC_056728.1:1095716612-1095831612 GCF_019279795.1 Protopterus annectens
AAAAATTATTGTGTATTCCAGCATTGCTTCTTCAATGATTCACTGTGCATGCTACAATACAAAGATTACATTTATAGGTTCATAGGTTCATAGGTTCATACTAGGCTATCTGCCCGAGGGCATTTACAAGCCTAGCCCATAGTTTTGTGGCTTACGCCACCCCTTTAGTTTGAAGAAACTATGCCCATTATTTTGCTGTGCCTCTGTCGAGCAGTGACACTGAGGTAATCCCTGGGGTGTATCTGCGATCTCCCATCCATTGGTCAAGATTCCTCTTGAACAAGGCCAGCGAGGTGCTCTGCCTCACATATACCGGGATTTTGTTCCACAGCATAGGGAGTCTCTGGGTGATGAATCTATCCCTCCAGCACGTCCTATTTATAACCGTGTCGAGGTTTAAGTCTCCCGCCCTTGTGGCTCTGATGGATCTAGATTTTTTGAGGTGAAGCATATTCATCAAATCTGGGTTTGACATGGCCTTGTATGTCAGGCACAGGTCACCTCTGAGCAAGCGGTAGGCAACTGAATAGAGCTGGAGTTCTTTCAGTCGGGCAGCATAAGACAGATTTTTGAGACCCTTTATCCTTTTGGTGAGGAACTTTTGTGGCCTCTCCAGCTGCTGCAAGTGTCGGGTCAGATACATTCCGAATGGGGCATTGTACTCAATCATTGGTCTGATGAGTGATGAGTATAGGGAGACTATGACCTCCCTTGATCTAGATGTGAGATATGTACTCTTAATCTTACTAAAATCAACTGGGCAAATTATCTCCATGAATCAAAAGGTTAAAATCTTTGCTGCAATCCAGACGACTCAGGCTTGACTAATGACCCAGCCATTGGAGGAACTACATGAGAAGGATGGAATTAAGTGCCCACTGTCAGGTCACTCATCAAGGCTCACTCTGTCACAGTCCTGACCCCTGGTGGAGGTAGATGTTATAAATAAGCAGAGCAACGGCTGTAGATGATGCAACTAAAGCAGTACATTTGCATGTACCATAGCTCTCAACCTTCCATCTCCAAAATGAGGAACACTCACCTTCGTAATGTAGAACAAATGGGCAAAATGTGGAACACACACTAATGGCTTACTAACAATCATAGGATGTTTAAAATATGCTGACTTTACTAATAAAGAAGATTGTTTAATGAATTAATATGATTAATTTCTATTTACCATGGATTTCACTTAAAAAAATTCCTAACACTGAATGAGGGACAAACTCTTTCAATGTGGAACTTCGAGGAACATGTACTTTTTAAGACCCCAAATAAGGTACTTTCCTCATAATGAGGTACACTTGAGAGGTATGGCATGCACTAACCAGGCCAGGTAGATGTGTTAAAGTGCACATCTGTCAGTGGACTGGCAAACATGGGATTTATGCAGCTTCAGGCTGCTCTAAGGAAGTGAGGAGCTGTAACAATCAGAAACCCAAGTGGTTGCATTGATGATAGACGCTTTTGCTGACTGGAGTTATTTAGGGCAAGAGAAAGCTGATGCTTAATGAAATACAATTAATTCGGGCAAAATAAACTAGTTTATGCTGAATTATTACAATACAATATACCTAATATGCAATGTATACATTCAGAATCACCACATCAATCAACAAGAAATAAAATAAGAAAAAGTTTAAAATTATATATATATATATATATATATATATATATATATATATATATATATATATATATATATATATATATATATATATTTATATTATGGATCTACTTTCAAATCCCGAATGGCCAAAATCTCAGCCCACACAATCCCAAGATGACAATACCGAAACTATACCTAACTGATGCAAAATCTCGACGTTCAAAATATTGAAAAAGAAGAAGCAGAAATTATGACCCAACTCTCCCCTGACAAAAAACACAATAACAAATTAAATCAAAACACTTAATACTGCTACAACTTTATATACAAGGAAAAGACTACATTATAGAATTAGAATAATATTTAATAAAAATATTTATTATGCAAAAGTAAATGTCACAATAAATATCAGTAGTGTTCATCCTCATGCTTCTTGTAACAGTGGCTTATTCATATATGTTTGTGAACATTCTTCAAGTAGAATGTTTGGTAAACAATTACATTTCTATTGTGCAGATGAATACATTCCATTCACCATAAAAGCCAGAATAGTCTTATATCTCATATCTTTTCTTGAAAATCTAGCACCATACTAAACAAAAATATTTTATTTTCACATGATATATCAAAGGCGAGATTACAAAAGAAAGCTGTGGACAGTTCAGCACACAAAAGGAAGACATCAGTACATCCGCATCGGACACAATTTAATAAAATACAGTAAAACAAGACTAAGTAATTGTCTGTCCAAAGTAGGATAATTACTGACTCTGCATACTTAACAGATTCCAAAGCACAGTGTGTATGCCCAGTGCAACTAAAATGTGAGAAACTGATTTTCCGACAACTTTATGAAAGCACTTGGTGGAGGCCATATGTGCTTTACCTTCACGCCACAATATTAGACAGATTTCTACCAAATCCTGCAGAATATGCAACATCATTAAAAAATATATAACTGACATTTAATGCACTACAGCAGGCTGGGTTACTGCAAGCCATAATAGAGGAAGATATGCAAATGTGTCCTAGAAGGCAGGCAGTTAGGTGCTGAGCCATGCTACAGTTAAGCCAGCTTTTTGATCGGGAAAGAATAGATAGATGCAGATTAGTCAGACAACTGGTGCAGTGGGTAGGATGTGCACACCTGACTTACATGTTCATAATCTGTGAGGTAAACCAATACCTCTAGAAACAAGTTTCTCTGAGTCATGGTATATTCGCCCCTGGGACATTTCAGTGGCATATGGGAGATGCTGCAGGAGTGTCCCAGACAGCTGCCAGTCACATTGTCTCACATTTCCTGGCAGCAATGTGCACCAAGGTAGATGATTACATCTGCTTCCCAGGATAGTCATGGATTGACAAACTGCCATAAAACAGTTTTATGCAATGGCCTTGTTCTGAGTACAATAGGCTGTACCCACATTCAAATTACCCCCCTCCCCCCACTGAACCTGATGCAGGACAGTACATACATAGAAAAGGGTAGCCATTGCTCAGCTGTCAGGTAGTGTGCTCAGCAGATGGCCTCATTACAAATATCATGGCAATACACCCTTGTAGTGTTCATGAAGCTGCAGTTTGGAGGTAGTGGTCTCAGGGTTGCTTTCCAATATTCTGAAAAACCTTAGGGACTAATACTTGGTAAGTACAGGACCACAGTAATGACAATCCATGCCTGGCAGCATTAATCATGAGGACAACATATGTGTTATCTTCTTCCAAGAAGCAGGTGACTGTCGTTATCCACTGGAGAATTGGCTAATGACCCCATACTGAGCCCCATCAAACCCTGCTGAGGACAGGTAGACAACGCACACACTATAAAACAAAACACCACTGAGCATGTGTTTGGCATACTGAAATCAAGATTCAGATGTCATCTGGGGGTGCACTACAATACATACCAGAAAAGGCATCACAGATGATTATTGTTTGTGCCCTGCTACATAACATGTGAACAGCAAAACATGGCAATTTGTCAGCCACAGGTATGGGTAATCTACCCCAAGAACCTTAGATGATTGAAGAAGACATATTACAGCTGTCAAGGGATGGTCAGAAGGAACACATGGGTGAGAAGAAATAGGTGCAGGCAACAGATGATGTGGCCATATGTCTGAGCTTAAGCAACACGCCAGTGTCTGATACACACTTTTGAGTCGTGAGAAGCTTCATGTACATACGTACACAGACTAAACAGTGCTATTCATATGCTGCCCCACAAATACAGCACAGATCATAACTAAAAGAAAGAAACCATTAGTTGTCCACACTGAACATCATGCATAACATAACCTTATGATATACAAGTAAGAACATATACCAAACACTCAGAGAAAACATCAGTGCAGGGGGACTATCTGCAAGGTACATCACCAAAGAGGAACACAAAGGCAAACACGAGGGATGCAGGAGGTGTGTACAACAGAAGTTGTCTTTGGACAAGTAAGATGTCAACATACTGATAAATAGCATGGAATGTTGTCTGTCAAGCAGCCACTATCATAAGAAATCTATGGAATGTATCAGCAAAAACATTCCCAAAAACAGAGGTCGTGCACTTACAATGCTTCATCATACATAGCATTGGGTGATATGCAACAATGTGTTACTACACAGTAACAGTCCTACTGCAGCAGGAGTAATAACATACATCCCAACGAGCATCACAAAGAAATCTAAACACAAGCAAGCATCACACCCCATGGCTGATATGGAATGTCACACAGAAGGCAACCCTAGGATGTACAGGTTACTGCTGTAACATGAGTCAGTTCCAGGTAAAATATGTGCAAACATGCAGAGCATCATTGACAGTCAACACACAACATACATGGAACATGCATCAATACTGAGGATACAGCAACATTTATTTATTTATTTATAGTTTGTTTGCCAGGATAGTCCATTGGGCCACGAGGAGCCCATTTTCAATGGAGTCCTAGGGGGAAAAGCTCCAGAAAATTATAAATTACAGATTTAACATGAGTAAGTTATTAGAGAAATGTAATGTGCACAAATGAAGCAAAATTAAACAAATAGAAAAACACATATTAGTAGATTTCACATATTAGTACAATGCCATAAGAGCAACATTTACAAACAAAGTTTTTAACAGTTTACCATATTAGCACAATGCAATAACAGAAACAGTCTACATTTTTTAACAGTTATGCTAATTCATGCAGTTAATTTCTAGGCTACTGAATTGTACCATTCAAGGAGTTATGCTAATTCCTAGAGTTTATTAGGCATACAAAACAATGGGAGGCTATTGTGAATTATAGCTTATAGAGAGTAGCTATAGTGTAGGGAGATTATGTGGGTTGGGAGCAAAGGCATTTCCATAGTGAAGTTAGGTGTGTGTGTGAAATAAGGTTTTGAATGAAGAGAGGCTGCTGGTGGTGCAGATGAGAGGTGGGAGGGAATTCCAGTGGCGTGCTAGAGAGAAGAACATTAGATGTTTGCCTAGTGGATGGGCAGGTTTATGCAGTTCAATTAGATTTTGGGAAGTAGATCTCAAATGTCAATTTGGTTGGTGCATTTTAAAGGTGGTGGCAAGAGAGGGATAGAGAGAGGGAGTGAAAATAAGTTTGTGTGCTTGGACAAGTTGAATATAGATGAGGTAATTGGACAGCTCAAGCCAATTCAGTTAGTGTACAGTGGTGGGAAGTGGATCTATGGCCGGTTGCAAATTTTGTTATTTTATTATAGCAAGAGGAGAGTTTAGTCTTGTGGGAGGATTACAGGTTAGTAAGGATAGAGGCACCGTATAGGAGGGATGGGGTATGGTAAGTGTTGGCGAGGGTGAGCCTAGTGGAAGGAGGGATGTAACGGTTGTGGCAGTAAAGCATGACTATTTTTTTGTGTGTTTCTTTGATATTTACTTACAGATGATTATCAAACTTTAGCTGGTCATCGATCAGGACTCCTAGTAGTTTAGCATTAGAGACTATTTCGAGAGGAGTATTATTTTGACTGGAGACTGAGAATTAGGTTTTATCTAGGGTGGTGGTTTTGGAAGCAGTAAATATCATGAGTTTAGTTTTAGAAGCATTGACTGCTAGATGGTTGTCCATCATCCATTGCTCAGTGGAGGAGAAGGCATCTTGGGTTAATTTAACTAGGATGGTTATAGAAGACGCAGTTGAATCGTTGGCATATTGGACAAGGGTGGCATTTGGGATAGCTTGGATGGCAACATAGGTATAAATATATGTGTGTGTGTGTGTGTGTGTGTGTGTGTGTGTGTGTGTGTGTGTGTGTGTGTGTGTGTGTGTGTGTGTGTGTGTGTGCAGATTCATTCAGATATGGAAAGGCACACCTAGGAAACTGTAGTCAACACGATGAATGAAAATGGAAACATACACAGAAAGGCAGTGACTGATGAGAGTGAGGCACATGCAGCACCATACTGAAATGACACAGGTATGCATACAGAGACATGGTTGTACATGCAGGAATGGCAGACAATTATGAAAAGTAAAAAATCAGTCTTGTCCATTCACTAGCAATTGTTGCAAACATGAAAGCATAACATCACATATAACAATACTGTTGTCAATATCTGTACTAACATATGCTAATGAAAAAGAGGTACTACATATCACAAATTGAAGCTAGTGCCCTACGTCAGCTAAATGCTCAGAAAATTTTGTGGCATCAGACATTTGAACAACCACCTACAGGTTAATTTTGCAGTAGTTAGTAGAGTGGTCATCATTGCCAAAGGCAGAAATACACAATAGAGCATACATTAAATCAACTGTCAGTGTTACTCTAATGTAGTCTAGAGCACCCATGCTGACAACTCACACCATGGTCCTGACTGCCCCTGAAATGTCTGGAAACACTCAACCCAAGGTGCTCTGCCAAGGAGCTTGATGTGGTCAGACTAGCATGTGGGGGCACAGTGTGGTCAGAAGCATGACTGTGTTGTGACGATCTGGACATGATTGCTGGCCTCACAATTGAGTGAACAACAGCAGATGTGCATATACATTGCAGCACTGACATTGATGTTCTACGGCCATGTGTGGGTCTAATGAAAAGGGGGGTCTGCCTCTTCCCATGTGAGATAATCTGCATAGAATAATTAGGGTACATAACCCCCAGTTAGTACTACAGCACTGCTCTGGCACCACCATAACAAGACTTTCAATGGAGCATACAACAGCATACTGTCATGCTGTCCAGCTAGTGCTGTCATGACATCTCCATGCTCCTGACCTTCATGTAACTCACACAGAGCTGGTGTGCAACATGATCCATGGTTCAGGCAAGTGCATGCAGGTCAGAGCCATGATGTCACTGTGAACATTCATTCACCTTTAATAGTAGGCAGGACATGGACCTTGCAGCTGCACATATAAACAGACCAGCTACACTCATGTGTAGATTGATGGACAGTATTTCTCCATCATGGGAAAGAGTTACCATCATTATTAGACTCTAAAGAGGACAGTGGGTCACTGTCATCATCATATCTAGCATCTGATGTTCCCTCTTAATCAGAATGGCCAGCCACATTATCCTTCATATCTGAGGCTACAACATGATCCACATGGCTGACCCCTTCCAGATCAGACAATAAAATGAATTCAGTGGCCTGTGTGCCACGAGTTGTGCTCTCAGAGTGAGGCACATCACACCTCACCTCAGGATCAGTGGACGGGCTACTGGAGGAGACAGGCAGAGGATGTTCTATAAGAAGAGATAGATAACACAAGACACATACCTTCACACAAATCAAATGATGCATCTCAGTAATGAAATATGGGACAACTGTATGACTTCAGTAGTAACGATGACGTGGACTTACCAGGATGTCATGGTTGGGCTAGTTCAGGGACCCTGTATAACAGAGAAATTACATATACATTACATATCAAGATGAGAATAATAAAAATACTAAAACCTGCCTAACATGTCATCTTGTGACTCCACTGCCAGAGGTGAGGCTTGAAATGCAACTGTCATGTAGAAACATAGACATAAAACATCATCATTAAGCACTTAACAGGCATTATGTAGCATTCCAACAGATGTATAACATACAGGCGATAATATAGACACATACCAAATGGGCAAGGCTGATGTGCAGAGTACTGGTGTCCTAGACAGGTGAAGAAGAACATAGTAGTCATGAAGGGCACAGATGGGATTATCAATAATAACATGTAGTAAACAAATTGAATGTCTTACCAGTTGCGTCCTCCCTATTTGGGGAGCATATCATCAGTCATAATGTGAATCTTGTAGGATGACAAGGCATACAAACATCAACATGTGGATATGCTCCATAATCATTACTGCAAACAGAGACACATAACAAATATGGCTCACACTAACAGGATATAGAGGCACTTACATGACAAATGGTGGACATGTCCAGATGTACTTATGTATGGAACAAGACAACATGAGTATCATACATCACAGGTATGCTACACAGTGCTGCATCATGTAAACTAGATGGACAACCACACCTGGTCTGTCTATATGTGCAGTTGCCAGGTCCATGCCTTGCAATGATGTATCTGTAGGTTAAGATGGCAGGAAAATATCAACATATGAATATAGTCCACTGTCATGATAAGAGGCACAGTCAAGACACAGAAAGTTACATGTCACAATAACAGTATATGGGACATGTGCTCCTGCTTCTGTGCAAATATTGGTGGACTTATGCAATTCAAAAAAAAGTCATACGTGTTGATGACAGTGTTATGTATGTACTATCTTGGTAAGATAAGCAGCTGTAATACATACATTGTACACACGCATCATGTGTGTTTCCATGTTGACAGTGTAATTCTGCTGCTTGGACACAAATATATATTAATCTTTTTGAAATAAAGATCCTTAATGAGGTAGTGTGTATGCTGCATTGTTTTGGAAGTTAGGGAATACCTGTACATCTTGGAATATCTGATTCAATACCTCCAAGGGTAACCAAAGATCATTACTGGAGGTATGATGTGATGCCAGGAACACCATTATCTCATCTGAGGGAGGCAAGTGTGGCCCACCTCCAGTGGCATTCCTTGCTCTCTCATATTGGTAAAGTCTGTTGGGTGCACAGAGAATCATGTCAGAGCAACATTGCCAACAGGCTTCCTCAGATCTATTGTAACCACCCAGAGCATTGAACATGTTTGTCAGGTCTGTCCACTCTTCATTCCTCCAAACAGTATTCTATTCAAGAAGGCTGTGGCCATAGTGTTGCACAGCCTCGATTATAATTTCATTCTCTCTCTCTCTCTCTCTCTGTGAGAAATTATCTCCTCTACTTCTGATTGACTTCTTGAAGACAGCGTGATATTCTCGTGTTATATTTTATATGGGGGATCACATATTGATATGATGATGTTGCATGCATATGTCAATTGACTTGCTCGCCTCTCATTTACAATGCAAATCTATACAAAACAATCCATTTTGTGTATGTTACTGTTACGTATAGATAGCAAAATGGATATGAAAACAATGTCTGAATATGTAATACATGTAACAATCCATTAAAAAAGTCATGTGGGTCATGTGTGGGCTTTCACCAGCAGTGGATATCACAACCAGTAAGAGACAACCACACAGCCAGTGTGCCACATGCCCATTACTGCAAGGATGGTGTTTCCACAGTTACATCTACATAAAAACAGAATGAGCATGTGTACCCCAAAAACATTGGATCCCTCTCATACACAGCCGAAGTCAGTGATACACATAATAACAAATGTTACTGTCATTATATTGTACACAACACACATAGTGTAAGTTATACAGAAAGTGAAGAAAAAAGTCAGCATATTAAAAATTAACTGCTTTGCATTCATGGCTACATATCAACAAAATAAACAGGGAATAGTCAAAAGCCATTCTCGTGTTGTTTCATTCAGATTAAATGTACTAGCAACTGTTACTATATTACTAAGTATCAGAAAACATCCTTAAACTAGTCATACAGCTTATGGAAATCCTCGTAATTTGTCAGTTTCTGTAAAGATTCCACAGATGTTACAAGTTAATCAAAAATGACTATGGATATATTTTCATTCCCTCCATATCTATATATCATTGGGGCTGTTTCTTTTTTATCCATACAACTGCAAATGGGGAAAACCTCCTTGTCACTGAATGCCATTTACCAATCTGCATGCATATTGTTTAATTCTACCCCCACCTTTATGTAACAGACAGATTTTAATGCACACATTTTACCAAAAAAAGGGACTGACAAGTATAAGTTAATTTATACAGATTAATGATAAGAAAGGTATGTGATAATAGCAATTTATTTCACCAGAACAATGCCAGCAGGTGACAGGTAACCTTTGAAGCTAGCTGTACATCAGCTATACCTTAAAGTGAGTTTAGCTAATGTACACACAGCTTTTAAGTATCATTTGTGCCATAAATAATTAGTGAGGAGACCAAAAAGTAGTGAAAGTTTTAAAACATGAAGAGAATAAGTCTAAGATGACTTCACTTTGTAGTTTAGCAGAATCATATTGGTGTCAAGCAGGAATGAAAATGAAACAGAAGTAGATAAAAATCATTCAGCACCTGAATGTACCAAAAATAAAATAAACAACACATGGTGAAGGATCAGATGAGAAGGCCTGATATGTGGAAAATGCATAAATATAGTTGCAAGTATACACAACTCTTGGAACAACCTCATGTTGATCAGGATCTAACACAGGAATGGTTAAGAAGAGGTGAATTTAAATCAGAAGATGAAAGGTTATTATTGGTGGCCCAAAATAGTGGACTACATGTATGTTGGTTTACAAAGTCAAATGTAGATTTTATAAAATATAATTGGAAAGAGTTGCACATCTTGTTGCTGGTTGTGGTATGCTAATTACAGAAGGACTGTGTATCGAAAGATATAATAATGTGGCAGGACTGTTGCAATGGGGATTGTACAAACATTATAATACTGAAGTAACTGAAAAGCACTGGAATCATGAACCACAAAGCGTTATAGAAAATGAAGAAGTTTATATCACATGGGATCACCCATTCCCAACAGTTCAAAAATAGATGCGAGAAAAACAGATATAGTAGTCCATGAAAAGAAGACAAAAGTAGCATTGATCACTGAAATTTGCTACACCTAGTGACTACAGTGTTTCACGTACAGAGAGAAACGAGGTAAAAACATCCTAGGATTTGCAGGTAGATTAGAGGACAATGTGGTGGAAAGATACTCAGGCAGTTCCAATAGTAGTAGGAGCAGCAGGTCTTATAAAAAAGAATTTACAGTCATACTTAGATATGTTACCAATACATGTAAATCCACACAAATTGTAGGAGTCATTACTGGGCACATGGTGGGTGCTAAAAAAAGCACTTCTGGCCAACATCAAAGATTAAAACAATACTATTTTCATGAACTTTAATCATACTTTGACTTAGGAATGGGGTCTATTCCTGTCATGGTATTAGTAACCCAAAAGACTTGGAGACATTTAAAATGAGCTTAGCTATGCTCACACAGCTTTTAAGTACCATTTGCACCATACATAATTAATGAGGTTTATTAACATTCGATGTTTTGGACTACCATTTGCAAAAGTCCACATAATTTCTTAATATTCGGCACATTAATCAATAGCTTGGTGTAACTGTAAGGTGCTCAGCACAACTACCCAACAGGTATCAGTAAATGGTAATATCTGTAACATGTGCCCGATGCCCTCCAATAGTCTGATACCATCCTATATCTGCTAACTTAAAATGTGATATTGATACATGAGGTGTAGTTTTTCTCTGGTGCTATGGTTTCCTCCCACAAGCCAAAGACATGTAGTAGGTGTACTGGACACTCTAAATTGGCCACAGGTGTATGTATGTGTGCATGTCTGTGCATGTGAGTGTGTGGTGTGGAAGAACTACAGACCCAGCGGTGTAAACCTTGGCTCTAGATGATTGTCACTGTTGAAGCGACACCCCAACTCCATGTGCAAAGATGGGAAAAAGGGGTTGTGGATGGATGGATTGATAAATTTACTACTTATACCATAACTACCTGCGAACTGAGGGGGACCTCAGTTATTATTTTTTCAAGGTGTTTTTATACCACTCTCAATGTGAATCTCAACCAAGAGGAGGCTTCAGCATGTCCATGCACTAAACTGGAGTGAGGAGGAGACCACCCAGGTGTTCACTGTCTATGCTGGACATGAGCAGAGGATGAGAGAACTCTCCTGGAACTTTGCAGTGATCAACATCTGGAACCAGATTGCAGCGGAGAACTGCAGACATACTGAGATCTACCAGACTGGCCTGCAGTTCCAGCACTGCTATAGTGACCTGCACTGGAAGGATGCAGAAGATCTTCGCTGGAGGGTTTCAGAGATCTAATGCTAACCAACAGATGCCTACAGTAAGCTGCATAATCCACATCTTAACACCTACATTACATAAATGTAATTGATAAGCATATCTGGAGACTGTTCCAATTGCATTTGTATTGGTTATCTGTAGTGATAACAGTAATGCAAATGTAGCTAACATTAGCATATTGTCACATTCTGAGATTATCAGCAACTATACTAGGCCAGTATACACATCCTGAATGAACTATGATTATGACTGTGCATTCACATGGACTTCACACATGTAGGTGTCATTGATATTCCATATATTCTGCTTTTAGAGTAAGGAAGGACCTGTTATTTAGCTCAAATGGTTAAGCAATGCCACAAAAGTGGCTGTTGATCTCCAAGGTATGAGTTCGAATCCCATTTTAGGCTATTTTGTAAATATTGGTGGTTATGAAGAGAATATTGAACACCACATATGGAAGACCTATGTCTGTTTGTCGAAGTATACAGTACAGCTTTTTACACATCTGGCATGGTCGCGGATTACTGACACCTATAACACTTAGACTGTAGATGGCTACGCATTTATCCATTATTTGTAATCCTTCTAGAAGCATTTAGAAGCATTACACAGTATACTTCTGTATGTCTGGATGCTGAGTAATACATACATTAGTAAATGCTACATTATAGAAAATACATCATTCTAATATTCATGTTTGTTCTAATCACTTTCATGAATGTAAGACCACTGCAAGTCAGCATGGCTGGTATACGTTGGAGTTTGTAAAGCAAAATGCAAGTATACGATAGTTAAACACGGTATGCAGACATATACTAATATTACAAGGCAGATAACTGTGTACTACATGATTATTCCATACAGTTTTACAACATTAAACCAAGTGTCTTGCCCAGTAGCTCAATACGGTAAAAATATAGTTCATCGTGAATCTTTCATGTGTAAGTGTGGGTTTAAATTTCAGTGTACACTATTTCAGATGATATTTTGCAAGTTCAATATTTCATATTTCATGACTGATATGGGAGCTCTATACTTGTTTGGTAAGTTATGTAGTACTGCTTTCTACACATTTAGCATTTATGTGGTGCATTAATGCCTGTAGTGCTTAGGTGACTGATGACTGCGAATATCTCCATTATCTCCAAAGTTTCCAGAAAAATTCCACAGTACTTCTTATGTCTGAATGCTGAGTAATACATACATTAGTAAGCTCTACATTACAGAAAATATTGCAATATCCATGTTTGTTCTAATCATATTCATGAATGCAATCGCTATGCAGGTCAGCATGGCTGAAATATATTGGTGTTTGTAAAATAAAACGCAATTACAAGATGTGCAGATCTCTAAACCTTATTCTGTCTTATTATGTGAAGATGTGTGTTATTGAATCACATGGTTGTACACTAAATTGAAAACTATAACAATTAGAATCAGTATGCTGACACTGACTAATGTTATAAGGGGAACAGATGCAAATTCCATCTCTATTCCATACAAGATTGATGTAAGTTTGCTGTCCTTAGCTCAAAATATTAAGCACTAGACCAATGAGAATGTTTCATGGATATATGTGGGTTTGAATCTCACTAGGGACTATTTTGGATGATATTTTGCCAGTTCTATATGTCTTATTTAACAACAGATATGGAAGATACTTATTTGGTAAGTCATGCAGTACAGCTTTTTACTATTTATGTGGTGCATTGATGCCTCTAACACTTAGGTCTTGGATGACTGTGAATATCTCTAAAATCTGCAACGGTACTGGAAACATCCTACCTATATCAATAAGGCTGTATGCATAAATGCTGAGTAATACATATATATGTTACCTGTATATTTTGAGTTACACAACATTACATTGTAAGCCATTATTGTTTAACATCAACTGCCCTCCTACCTAATTTACATGTTGATGTACTAAATACCTCAGATAAACAGTAATTCCTATAGTGTGTACTTATATCTTTCAAGTGCAGTCACATGTCTTATTGCAAAGTATGATAGTTAGAACTCTGAAGTGTTATAGCTGTTTGTTATTGCTGTCAATATGCTGGCATGCATTCATTATCACAAGCTTTTGTGGATTAAATGCACAGCATATGGTGACAGTTGTACTTTTCTTTTACTTATCCTGTAATTTAGAACCATAAATTCACAATGTATTTGATTCTTCCTTGTATATTCTTACAATAGAGTTTTTAAATTCCATTAATCCATGCAATCACAGTTAAGGTGGATTAGCTAAGCAGGTAGGAGTCAGGGCTGTAGTGCAAACATATATGACAGTCGTACATTTGGATCTCAGTTCCTTCACTTTGAATGCAGTAATCCTCATGCATGGGCAGTAGTGAGAGTGACACAACAATGACAGAATGTGAAACTGTTTTTCATGTTAAGGCTAGCAAAGATGTGATGCTCGCTGTTTTGTTGTACATAGTAATCATATATTGACCTGACACAATCCTTCTGTGGCAGTAATACATAATGTTTTCTTGCTTGTGGGTGATGACGACAATACCTGTAATTATTTTCTGTGCAAAGAGAGTATGCACAGCCTGAAGGAGTAGTTGAGGAAGACAAATATGTGTTTTCACTGTCAACATTTATTTCTCCAGAAAGACCCATTGTTAAAAACTCAAGTTTAAACATGTATTCATTGCGCCTTCAGGCATGTTAATATCAATGCCAGACTACCAATAATGCATCTGCAAGGTTAGTACAATACTCACTGATTTATTGTCTCCTCTATACCTTATAACCCACCTGAAAATAGTAAAGTTGAACTCTTAATCACTAGATTTCAACTCAATCCCACCAAACACTTTATATCATCTGTATCTACCTACCCCCAGGTAATAACATTACTACAATAGAGGATACCCTATGTTGGATATCTACTACTTTCCCACAAGAAACTATTATTCTAGGAGATGTCAATACTGACTGGAATAGTATCAATACAGATAATCCTTCTTCTCATATTAATCTGCATGGCTTTAACCAAACTATCTCCACCACCACTAGAATTAACAAACCAAATAATAAAGAAACTATACTAGATTGGATACTAATCAATAAACAAGAACATACTAATAAAGTAGGGACCTTGCCTGATGATGTAAGTGATCACATGCTTACTTACATCATTAGACAAAAGAATGACATTACCAATGCCCCCAACTATAGGACTTCTCGAACCAAGAAAAACTTTCAGCCTGTATTATTTCAAATGGAACTTAGTGCCTGTGACTGGAACCCTCTAAACACTCTCCCTCTTGAAGAAGCTGTTATATATTTCAATAACAAATTCTTAACAATCCTCAACAGGCATGCACCTAAACGATCTATTAGAACAAAATCCAAACCTGCCCCCTGGCTCTCAAAAGACACCAGACAAAAAAATATTACTTAGAAATAAATCCTGGGCTAAGTGGAGAGCAACCAGAAATACCCCAGATCAACAAACCTTTAGACAGTTGAGAAATGCTGCAAAAAAGCTATTCTCTCTGACAAAAAAAGCTACTATTGTAAGCTGCAGCAAATTCATCACAATAATTCACAAAAATTCTGGGCAAGCATGAATAACCTCCTTCGTCCAGGCCACTCTAGTACTCCTTCCCCTCTAGGGTCAGAAAACAATACCTCCCATAAAACTGCCAATGCCTTTAACACTTTCTTCACAAACACCATACAAACTCTAGCCAATCAACTAGCTACAGATAACTCTGATCTACCTAACTCCTCACCTCATACTCAGCCAACATTCCAACTACAACCTATCCCTACCTCTTACATCCAAAAACTTGTCCACAAACTTAAGCCTTGCACCCCCTCTGCCGATAACTTGCCATCTGAATACCTACAGCAAGCAGCTAAAGTAGTCGCCTATCCTATATCCATCCTGATAAACCGTACCGTAACTGAAGGAACCATTCCAGATCTCTGGAAAATCTCCCACATTATTCCCTTACACAAAGGAGGTAACTCTAATGACTATTCTAACTACAGGCCTATAGCTCTCCTTTCTCCATTAGCCAAGATTATGGAAAAATTTATTCACCATCAGCTAATGAACTACTTACTTCAACATAACATTCTAGCAAACTGTCAGCATGGCTTCAGGCCTTTTCATAGTACCACCTCATCTCTCCTATCCTTCACCAACACCATTAATAATAACCATAATAATAGCAGCCTCTCATCAGCACTCTTCCTCGACCTGTCTAAAGCCTTTGATATGGTTAACCATTTCTTAGTCATAAACACTCTGTCATCCCTCTCTCTTGACGCCAAAGCAATTCTCTGGTTCAAGTCTTACCTTAGTAATAGACAGCAAGCAGTTCTTTGGGATAATCAGCTATCATCTCACCTTCCTATCTCCCTGGGAGTCCCTCAAGGCTCCATTCTTGGTCCTCTTCTTTTCTCATTATTCATCAATGACCTTCAAATAGCCATTCCTCAAACCACCTGTATACAATATGTGAATGATTCTACTATCATATGCTCTGCCAACTCTATATCTGAACTTCAATCTTTAACCCAAACAGCTTTCAACACAGTAGAGGCATGGTTCTCTAAATGGTGCCTTCTTTTGAACACCAAAAAGACCAAGCTACTACTGTTTACAACAAACAGTAAGCCCCCCCCCCCCCCCATAGATTTCTCCATTCAATCCAGTAATGGCACTTTTATTTCCCCGGACTCTTCCACCAAACTATTAGGAATTACAATTGATAATAACCTCACCTTTGACAATCACATTAGTAACACTATTAAATCTGTTAATAAAAAACTGGGCTCCCTATATAGGATAAAACCTTTCTTAACTCCAACAGCCAGAATGACTATTGCCCACTCCCATCTAATTTCAACTCTTCTGTATGCAGCACCCATATACACTAATCTAAGAAAAAATAATCTCACCAAACTAGCCAACTCCTATAATAGTATTGCTAGATTTGCCACTGGAAACCCATATAGAACTCACCACTGTCTTAACCTTCACCAACTAGACTGGCTGGAACTAAAAAACCTTCTGATACTTTCCCAACTTACCATTGTTCATAAGATTTTTTACCAACCTAACAATACTCCAATACTAAACAACCTTATAGCACCCTGTAGGAATCCTGATTCCTTACGCTCCTCCAATAAACTTCTAGCCAGTACCACCAAGTCTAACAACTTAGCTGGTGACTCACTGTTCTCAAATACCATTGGAAAACAATGGAACCTCTTGCCATCTGACCTTACCTCACTTCCATCCCTTCCTCTCTTTAAACAAAGTCTTAAGAAGCACCTTAAAACTCACTGGATATGCCCTTGCTGTTACCCAGACTGATCCTCCGGATTTCTCTTTGTCATCTCTTGACTTCCTACTTTCCTCCACTCTTTCCTGTCTACTCCTCTGAATTAGTAGCACCTACAAGTTATCTCTACTACTTAGGCACCAATTACATTCCTTTCTACTTGGCTATGAATGTACCCTGAAGGTAGTATTCCTGCCATTTTCTTTATACCTCTTCCTTTTTCTACTGTTACTGTCTAACCCTTTGGAAATAGTAACTGTCTGGAGTAAACTAGAATAACCAAGGATTTAAATGTATTCTAATAATGTCTTGGGGTTCCCTAGATATTCATACTGCAAAATGATCTGTAGGTGTATGATGTATTTATTATAGTGTGTCCACATAGTCTTCCCAGAATTTAAACTGTAATACCTTTCTTGTTTATTATAAACATTTTTTGTGTGGTGGTGGTTGTTTATATGTGGAGCTTTTCTCCCCGGGCCTCTACTGAAAAAGGAAATATATCCAGCTGGACCAGCCCGGTCAACAAATGTAAAATAACATAAATGTAAAATAAAATAAAATAAATAAATAAATTGTGAACAACAGTATAAATTTAATTTAAATGATCTTGGAGTTATACGCAAGGTATGTTTGATAACTGCAGTTTATGCGATTTTTTTTGTTTTTGTCACAATCTAAATGACAGACGTTTGTATATAACTGTCATAGTGCTTTTTCTTGGAATCCTTTATATATAACTTGATTGTACTGTTACTGTTGTTTGAATTTCAGGTGGCGGTGCTATTAGCTATCAGTTACGTTGTGCATAGCCTGCTTATTTTATTACTGAATGGATCTCTGTTGTCTCACCATTCTTAAGGCTGTTAGCAGACATTTTCTGCCATATGTACTTGAGTTGTACATGTCTTACAGTTCTGTATAACTGCCCTGTGATAGTTTGTTTAATACCAAGTTGCCTACCATTTTCTAACACTGTTGGGTCAAAAGCAACTCATATTTACGTGGTTTGTCTGACTAGTTACATATCATCATCATGATCATCATTACAGTGCATTAATTATGCAGGTAAATCTATAAGCATAATATAAACATAGGTGGTGAGTGATGCATTTGTTGATGAACAGTAATGTGTGTGTATGTGTGTATGCCATACACTAAAGTCCTAGATGTCACATACTGTCACTGTGGTTGTGATTGCCCAGTAGTTCTAAGGTTTTCTATTCCATTCCTATTACATGATGTTGTGATGTCAGCCATTAACCATGTTGCATTGCTCATCTTATGTGCATAAACTTTTAAGTATGCCACTGCTTGATCTTCTTACGATATATTTAGAATAAACATATTTTATTCATTGGATATCAACATGACACATTACTTGCACATAAAAATATGTTTCATTGGAAAATACTTGGCATATTGAAACCTCAACATAAGTGTGCGAGGCACACATATGAATAGTGGTCTATGGAAATAAGGTATTTTTGGTTGACGTTCTGTCTGAAATTGTTGTAAGGTCACAAGTAGGATAAATCCCAGTATAGGTTAAACTAATAAACAAGACCATCCAGGAAGTGGCTCCAAATCCAGAAAGAAACTCCACCAGCAATGGCACAAATAGTAGTTTCTCTCCAATTTTATTCCACAAACATACAAGATTTAGTGCTTTCATCTTACTAAAAGACTTCAACAGAATAAAGTCACTCTGTTTTCCACTGAATTTATACTAAACATTATACATCATGAATCATTTCCTGCTCTTAAAAATGAGGCCTTTATATTATCTTGTTGTTAAGTTTGTATCTTAAAACATTATACAGCATGAATCATTTCCTGCTCTTAAAAATGAGGTTTCCTGCTCTTAAAAATTACATCATTTCCTGCTAATACAAATGTAATCTTATTAGAATTGATACAAAATTAACAACAAGATAATATAAAGGCCTATATGTCAACTGGGTTACGCTAGAGTTCCCATTCCAAAGGGTATGTTGTCAATCTCACTTTGAGCTTCAGTTTACCAAGTCTTTTGTAATGGAGAAATATGTCAGTATTACATGTCACAGTGTCATAGCATCCTTGTTTTCAGATGTCATGATATATATATATATATATATATATATATATATGCTGGCTATGAACATGTGTGTTTTGCATATGTACTGATGTGTTCATAATTGAAGAAGTAATTACAGAATCTTCTCTGATAATTACAGAATCTTGTCTAATAAACTAGGTATTTCATGCCATGTTATTTACTGGTGTAACATACTGACACTGTATGGTGGGCACCATGGCCCACACATGGCCTTCTATTTGTATATATATATATATATTAGGAGAGTGAGAATGCTGCATGATTATGACTGTACACCTACTATCATCTCCATTTTTTGTCATTATACAAAGTATAAATACACCTTATGGGCCACACTGTCTAACAATTATGTGTTAATGACAACTTTACTATAGTGTGATATATCTTAAGCAAGAATGTCACATGTCCTGTCTCATATATTTTGATCTTGTTAATGGCATACCATGTACTGTCTTTAACATTATATAAGTGCACATCTGATTGTGTTTTGTGATAGACCTGTTTTGCCTAGGACAGTGATGCATGTTGCACATCATTTTGCAAACTGTTATGGATTAAATTCATTCCTTTCATCACATATGGTGGTTACAGTTGCATGAGTTCATACAGTTCTGTAACAGCACATACAGAAAAGTTAATGCAAGTAGATTGTTTCAGTTTGTATGACATCTTATGTACTCATAGTTTCTGGAGAATAAGTATTATGTATATATAGGAGTTTTTTTTTCCTGTGTTGAACTTTACAGAGTGTGAGACCCATGGTGGCTCTTCTACCATATGCAGAAGACGACAACATGCCAGAGCACTTCCATGCAACTCTGGTCCGAGGACCTGAAGGAAGACCATGACAGGGTTGATGATGATGTTGATGATGATGATCATGACAAATTGGGACATGAACATGCCATCAGTCCTATTGCTCATCATAGGAGACATCCACTGTCATGCAGTTTTCAGGACCAGATCTGCGGGAGGTGATGAAAGACATCTCCCAGACACAAATGAGGGGCCTGATGGGCATTTTCTATCAGGACATCACTAGAGAGATTTTTCATGATGTTCAACCCCATCAGCATGGCCCCTAAGGGCAGTAAGTATTGTCTATGTAATCCACTTATGTAATGCTGCCACCATTGTGTTTTCTATATCCAGCCATTTACACTATAGACACAATTGTGCAGGCATCACATATTGCTGCATGCTTTTCTGACATCATGACATATGTGGTGTTATGTTACTGCTGCAGTATGACACACACATTACCAAATTACACATGCAGTAATTGATTTGATGTACATAATATGCTGTAATCACTGTATACATTGCTGCATATGGATAGAGGTGCTACTTCTTACTTCTGTGTATGTGTGTACTGCTAGACATGTATTGAGGCATAATGGAGTTACGTCCAATACACTCTGATCCTGTATATGACATATATGACTGTTCCAGTTACCATGATGCAAGTGAGACACAGTTGTTCTGCTTGTGTTTTTTCCAGTGTATACGTAGGTGGGACGATAACAACTCACATACTACATTATTCCCATTCTTCTGCCATAATACAGTGAGGTGGGTCTGCTGTGTTTATTTGCACATTATCCATGTGTATGCATTTTTCTTATTTCTCTGTTGGTTGTTGCTGTCTTGTGTTTGTTCAAGAACACGGCAGATCCTTGCTTATGTGATTTCTGTACCATTGTTGTTTTGTGCAGTCACACCAGCACAATGGCTTTGTATGTGGCTTGTAGTGGCAAATACTGTGCCATTTTATATCAAATTACTGTGATTGGTATATATAAGCAGGTATCCTTCACATGCTGCATAGACATTGACTCATCCATTAGTGAATATAGAGAGGAAGTGATGCTTTATTCAGCATCATTCCTGAATCCCTTGTTTGTCTTTATCTTGCTGGTCCTGTTGATAATATCTTATCTTATGACATGCATAAACAAATTTGCATACATGTGCATGTGTATGCATTTACAGTACACATGCAATGATTTACACAGATGTAAATGTGTATGCACGTATTATGATCGACACACAAACACCTTTGCAATCTGTGACTATGTGCATACAGTTATTCCATTTTTCTGTGCTGCACCATTGTTCAGAGGGCTGTCCTTTGACAAGTCCTACAAATAGATGGTGTTATTTATATCAGTAATGGTGTTTGTGGCACCCCTTGTATTATGTTTCCATGACAGTATGTACATGTATGTGATAATCAAAAGTACTTTTGCTGTGTATCTGTGTATCTTGCTGTTTACCAGCTGCACATTACTGTGTTCTTATTTGTACATACACATGTTTATAGCCATCAGCAACCCACTATGCTCATGTGACATACATTTGCTATTTGCTTCAGTGTAGTTGTGGATGACTTCCAGACTACCCTATGTTGTAAACACATGCATGTGCAATTTGTTCTCCTTATATAAGTTTATCCTGCTTTATTCTGTGTCTAATTTCTGTTGCTGGCATTTCCTTACTGATGTGGGCCTGTGTTGTCCATCTCCCTTCCCCCTTTTAGCTTTGGCCTATATGTTGCACATATAAATGACATACATTATGCATATGTTTATGTCCCACTACATTATCATTGCTGTCATGTAGCTGTACTCTTAAAGTAGTACTTTGTGCCAATGTGTTGGGCATCATGCACATGGAAATTGCTGGCAATTGATTGGATTCAATCATTGTACAAATTATAATTGTACGTTGAGCATTACCCAGGCATTGGCTTGCTTCCTTCTCATGCACAGGTTGGCATTCCTTAACTTTCATTACTCATACATGTCTTACCATCTACAGAATATTCCATGTCATTGGTGTATGTATGTGTGCTGACATTTCTTTCTGACAGGATCATGTTACTCTACTGCATGTCACACATATACGTTTTATATCTGACAACCCATCTGTATTGCCTTTGATGTGGCACCCTCACCCTACACCTACTTTTCTATTAACCTATTTCTTTGATAGTGTGGTGTGCATTACATGTGTTTCCACACGTATCCTGCACCCATTGTTAACTACCATTAGCTATGATGAAAGTGGCTGAGATTTCCCTCTGCCTTACTTACTTAATTTTTTTATTAGAAATGTTGCTGATTCCATCACACTCCATATATTGTGATGAATGTGTGTGTGTGTGTGTGTGTGTGTGTGTGTGTGTGTGTGTGTGTGTGTGTGTATATATATATATATATATATATATATATATATATATATATATATATATATATATATATATATATACACAAATTAAAACAGTAACAGTTGTTGGTAGATATTTGTCAGTTTTCAGACAGATTGCTGCACATTTATATTCCTTTAGTAATTTTCACTTATTGCAGTCAGTTGCATATAATTTTTGTAGATATACATTGGTAGTGCACATGTATAGCTCAGTTTATGAACAACTTTTCTTGACGTTCATAGTTCATATTTTGAGTGACTCGATAGGTTGTACAGATGTTGCTGGTTAAGTTAGGTTTGTAATTAGTTATTTACTGTACACTGAGGCATATTTGCATATTGCTTGGTTATCCACAACTTTAACACAGAACTCAGCAAACTGCACAGGATTCTGGAAAATTTATGGAATCTGGCCCCAAGACTCTTTGTTTGTGTCTTTCAGCTTTTCCCGGTTAGGGGTCGCCACAGTGGAACTCCGGTCCGCTAATGATTGGCAGTTGATTTTTACATACCAGCTTGCCAGGCCTGACGCACAACCTTCAATGAAGGTACGCCCATTCATGCATGTCTCCATGCAGAAGACGCTCTAGCTGAAAATCGAACCTGACAGCGTCTTACTGTGAGGCGGCAACGCTACCACAGCACCACCACCACAGGTGTACTCTATGTTCCGAAAATTGAATTTCTGTATTTCTATCCACCAGTGATAAACTGATGGACATCCCCCACCAGCAATAATATCTATTAGCCATTTTATATTAACAATGCCAACATTGAGAAGCAGTAATTACATGTACAGAAAATAATCTAGAAGGTGTAAAGTGAAAAACATTTATTATGTGCACGTGAGTTAACAAACTGTACTGAAATGTGACATTTAAGCATATAAACAAAACTATTAATCCATATAGCATTCTGAAATTGTGTACATTTCAGTTTACCGTTGTATATTCCCTGTTATTTGTTTAGATACCTCTAGAGAAGAAACTTCTTTTCATACTTAAATAAAATCAAAAAAAAACAATGGGAGCACACATTCAACTAGCAAAAAGGACATATGAATGATATTGTATGTAAATGGTGATTACAAATAAGAGTTAAAACAGTGGGTCTTACATTGAAGTCTACCTCAATTGGAGGCCTAGACTGTCATGACCCATTGATCTATCTAGCTGTTACTCTAATTCAGCTTTCCTTTTGTATTATCTGTCCACAGTTCAATGTACTCTGCATAACTGAGGTAAAGTAAATCATTAGAGATGTTTCAGTAACTTCTATGTGCTTGTCAGTTTGTTTAACTGACAACTGAAAGTAATTTGCTTAATGTCTGTTTTTGTTACATAGAAGGTAAAGCCCTGAATTTGCCCCAGGTGTCCAAAGTTTATTTAGTAACATGGGCACTGGAAGGATTGAGTGAAGAAAGTGGGAATAAGAGGCTGTGTCAGCTCACCCATCTTGAAGGAGGGAGAGTTAACCCACTGCACAGATGGCCCCCATACGGCAAACTGTGACTTCACAGGATGCAGTCATATAAGTCATAACGTGTGTTCTGTATGTAAGTTAGGCAGGATCATGTATGGAGGTATGCTGCCTCCCAGGTAACAGTGTATTACAGCCACTGATTGTTGCGCACAGGGTGTAGATTTTGGGGAGTCATGGCAGCCTCAGTTAAAGTGATGGCTTGGCTCCCCTATGACTCTCTCTCCCTAGCAGGAGATGAAAGGGTTTACTGGCTCCCATCTGACCCACAAAATGAAGGGGCCATAGGGCTCTTGCTGTGGAACTAGGAATGAATGCATCACTGGGGTGTGCAGGAGATGGCATGATGATCAGACAGCTTTGATCTACCACAAAGACCAACTCAGTCAGTAGAAATAAATGTTTCCATACCACATTCAGTATAATTTGAAACACAAAAGCATAACAATGTCCTATGCCCACTTCTGTATCATTGTAAAAACTCTTCTTTTTTTATGAAACTTCCAAAGGCAAGTTTGAGAAGACTGAATTGCTGCTAATTTTTACCTTGTGGAAAAGTGAACCAAAATTGGTCTAATATTTTGGTTATATCAATCTGCATGATATACTTGAAAAGCAATTTCCAACATCTAGTGTTGTTTATTTTCAGTGACTGTAATGTTTTTCATATTAGACAAATCTTTGTAAACAATAGTTTTTAAGCCATTTTTTTCATGGGTCAGGTACCCAAGGAACTTTAGATTCTTTCATTAAAAAATAATTTTCAGATATAGAATATTATTTTGTATAACCTGATGTTCTTTCTTAATTTATTTATCTACACCACTCAAGTGGGCTGCCTGGAAATCAGTTGTTGCTAATTGTGTTTCCATTTCTAAAACCTGACTATTTATTTATTTTTTTTTGTTTATCAGCTATAACTGCTGATTTTATCCAACCGTAATTGTTACCTTAGCTACCTACCACCTACCACCAGCTCAAGTACTTTTAGTTTATCACACAGATGATAAAACTAGTTCTGACTTGAATGATAATCTTACACCTTGATCTTTAAAAATGTGATAAAATAATGATGAAAGGCATCCTCTCTCTTTACCAACTTGTGCTAAGATGTGTATTTGAACAAAATTGTTTCAAATGGTGATTGCAACAACCTTATTAATGGTTCAGTACTAATACCTAGTCTTCAAAATAAACAGATTATTTGAAAAGTGTTAGACTGTATGTTAGTAAAGATAGGTTCTTCCTGAATTCTTTGCAGTTTTGTGTTACTATACTGCAAGATATGATAGAACATCACAGTTAAAACAGGCACATAAAAAATATTCTACTTCAGCATTTCCATTTATTTGGACTTCCCTTGTACAATAATACCTGCTGAAAATAATCTATTATTTCACTTGTGTTTTTTAAATATGCATTTACCTAGACTAATATGCATGTGAAGGATCGGTGGTGAAGCGGTTAGTGTTGCTGCCTCACAGCAAGAGGTTAGCTGGTTCGATTCTCGGCTGGGGTGCCTTCTGTATGTTGTCTGCATGTCCGTCCTGTGGGTTTCCTCTGGGTGCTCTGGTTTTCTCCCACATCCCAAAGACATGCTCTAGGTGGATTGGACACTCTAAATTGTCCCTAAGTGTGAGTGTGTGCATGTGTGTGCCTTCTGTGGAAGGTTGGGCGCCAGGCTGGCAACTCGACACTGTAAAACTCCACTGCCAATCATGAGCGGACAGGTGATCCACTGTGGCAACCCCTAACCGGGAAAAGCCGAAAGAAGAAGAATATACATGTGAAGGATGGATAGTGTGCATTTAATTGGACTAATTCACCTAAAATTAGAATGGAAAATAATGCAGAAGAGAATCCATTTCTTAAGCACCCCTTACATGACAAAAGTAAAAACATGCTACTTATTTATTTTTGTGTGCATCCTTCCCAACCCCCCCCCCCCACCTCAGTTGGGAGATATTCATAGTTAGTGTGGCTACGGGGGGATACAGAACAAAGGGGTGACTGATGAGAGTCTCATTCTAATGGATCCACCATTGAAGTTGGCCTCTGCATACCTGAGCGAGTATGAATGGATAAGAAAGAGGCTCTTAAAGAAGAGACCACTGAACAGCTAGATTCCATTTCAGAACATGTATATAGTAATGTGCTAAGGGGACTAAAATTATGGATGCTACCATGGATGCCAGAGCCTGCAGAACTAGCCTGACAGGAGTAGAAGGGTGAGAAATGACTTGTTCAACCTGTGGGCACACGATGTGGGTGGTAGAGAGGCAGTCTGACTTACAGTTTTCAGATGAGCACCAAAGAACTCCAGGCTCTGAACCGGTAGAAGCTTTGTTTTGGGCATATTGACTGAAATGCCTACAGACTGGCAAATTTGGAGCAAATAGTCCCTGACCTGTTCTAGAAAATGCATGGTTGGAGGGGTGAGAAGCCAATCATCTAAGTAAATAAACACTCGGAATCCTTGCAGTCTCAAGTGAGCTGCTATCACTACCATACATTTGATAAACACTCTAGGGGCTGTAGTGAGTCCAAAGGGCAAGGCTCTGAACTGATAGTGACTGGCTCCCAGCTGAAAGTCCAAGTGTCTTCTGGATCATCTGTCTATTTTTATGTGCTTGTATGCATCCTGAAGATCGATTGATCACATCCAACTGTCCCTGTGTAAAAGAGTTAGGATGGACTGAACTGTAACCATTTAGAACCTTGATGTCTTCACATATTGGTTCAGGCTGCTTAGATCCTAAATCAGTCTCAGGTCCCTTGCCTTTTTGGCACTAAAAAGAATCTTGAGTAAGTTCTGAATCCACTTTAGTCAGGTGGTACCTCCTGGATTACTATTTTCTCTAACTGCTTCTGAATTTCTTCAGCTGCATCTTCCCTCTGACTGGGTGGAACATCAGGAAGCTTGTTTCTTTTGGGGGATGGTGTTTGGAAAAATTGTGTAAAGTAACCTCTGGATATTATTTTTAGCACCCGATAATCTTTTGCTATAGTAGCCAAGGCATCTGGGTGCAAGGACAAATGTCCCCCAACTGCCTCCAGAGGCGGGCAGTCAGGCAGCACTTCAGAAGTGCTAAAAGGGTCAATCTGGAAAAGAATCTCAAAAACCCTGATTTTGTGGACTCCCCCTGCCATGAAGCTGGCATCTTCCATTGGAACTCCCTCCTCTGCCTTTGAGTGAGTTATCGCCATGTGAATCCTGGAAAGATACCTTGGATTTGTGATGCCACATTTTCTTGCCTCCACTTTGATTCCTTGAAAAGTATCATTGAGGGGTAGCAAAGTGAATCACTATACAGACAGGGTCTTTCCTTCCTGTTCACTGCTGGAAAGTGAAGTTCCGTCAAAGGGAGCACTGATGAAAGAAGATGTAAAGGGTTCTGCAAAGCCACATAGCCGCATCCAGGCATGTCTCCTTAATGGCAGTGCCTGAAGTGGCAACCCATGAGGTATCTTCTGCAGCATGCAAAATTAAATTCATGGAAGCATTAGATATAGACAAAAGAGTGGCCAATTGCGAGGATGATGTTTTATAATCATCTGGAGAAATGGACTCTGAAAGAGACTTTAAAAGATCCTTAGTCAAATTCCTCTGTAATCTAAGAAAGTGCACCAAATAGTTCAGTGACTGCAAGGCAAAGGTCACTGATGTAAATACATGCTTTCCAAATCTGTTCAAAGCCCTAGACTGTCTGTTATGGGCATATACAGTGGAGCTCTGTTCCACAAGCTCCTTCTTGGAGGCTGCCTCCACCACCATCGTATTGACAAGGACATCTTTGCCTCAATGTGGTCTGTCTTTTGTAGGGACTAAAATTCTGTCCAATTGATGAGGGATAGGTTCAGCAGAATCCATACCCAACAGGAGACTAGGTTGATAAGCTCATCGGCAGGAGGAGTCACCCAAGATGTAGATGGGCCAGAACCAAAAGCTTCCAAGAATACTGACTTCTCAGGGAGTGGGTTATCAAAGGACCAACCAACTTTTTGCTTGAGGATTTCCAAAAAGTCTGCAAAAGAGATGTCATCAGGTGGTGATCTGGTGGACCCTTCCCCTTCATTGAAGTCAGTATCTTCAGTGAGGTATTCCATAGGGGAATCTAACATTCTCTTCTGGTGAACCTCTTCAATGGAATGTTCTGGAGAGGTGTCCAAAGAGAGGGGTAGTTCCTCTATTAGAACTGTCTGGACACTACTTGGTACTGGCTGTTCCTGTAGAGTAAATCTGATGGAATCAGAGCTTGGAACTAAATAGGGATAGGGTGTAGGATCAGAGAAAGAATGGGAGACCAGGTAAATGAGAGAAAACCCTCTCCACAACTTCAAAGACTGATGGACCCAGGGAAGCCATGGCTGGCTGCACCAGAGCTGAGATCTCTGAGGCAGGAAAACCATGACTGACTGAATCCATGCCTTGAGGAGGGAGCCAGACCTGAGATATCTAATTCCAAAGCTCTGAGGGGCAAGGAAGGCTCCAAGAACATTGGAGACAATCTCAGTAACATGGATCTGACACCAACACTTCGGCTCCAAGATTCATCTTGATCCAAGGGAGCAGGAGCAGAACTTGCCAGGGATACAGTCAGAGTCGAATATGTGACTCTTTTTGGATCCAACACCAGTACTCTCTGCAGTCTCAGATCCTAAAGCTCCAAAATTGAGGGACAAATTGGAGAAGGAGTTACAATAGTGTGTAAGGAGGATGGAAGGTTAATGGATCAAATGGATGATGAAGCTGGAATAGCTCCCATCTGGATTTGAGGTCTGAAGAGCTATTTCATCATCCTATCTACTTCTGCTTCAGATAGACTCTTGGAGGACCAGATGGATGAGGTGGTTGACTGAGATCTGGAGTGCTTTCTTGATATTTGCATAACAGGGGAGTGGAGCTGAGGAGATATGGAATCTATGATGAACTTGGGCAAATGAGTTCCCGGCTCCTGATAAACACCTGGTATCTGATCCAAAGATTTCGGATACATGGGCTGCATATGAGGCATACTAGATATTACTACTAGATCTGAAGATTTTTTCTTTGGCTCTGATGAACTCAGGTCTGAAGACCATGGTATCTTCTGTGGTGGCTCTGAGGACAACAAAGTCTTCAGAGACTTTGGTGATGATCTTGTCCTGTGCTCCAAAGGAGCCTTTGAAGAGTTACTGTGAGTTTGAGTCCCTGTGGAAAAAAAAGATGAAGGAGGTAGCATCCCCCTGAGAACTATTTTATTATGTCTATCCCCAGTAGCCCTGGAATTAAATCCTGTGCCAGTGATACAATTTGTACCCAAGTGCACTGCTCATAAACAATCAAGTTCCCTATGGGCATCTGAGTACGAAATATCCTGTTAAAAGGGGTAAGAAATAATGAGATCGAACAGAAGGAGTACCAATAATAGTACTCGTAAAGATTTTACTTTATTAAAAATAAAAAATAAAACAAAAATGACAAAAAAAAACGGAAACTGGAAGGAGGTAAAAACTAAACATATATAAAAATATAAGGATAAAACCTAAATATATATGAAAATATAAGGCGGAGATAGAAATAAACTGGTACACTTATAACTACCTAAACGCTAAACAAATTCTGGGAAAGAGGATCCATGTCTGTACAAGATGACAGCAAATGAGATCTGAGGTATTGGGGGTGGACTAGGGCATTATGAGTAGAGGTAGGAGCTCAAGAGTTGAATTCAAAGTCTATAGAATATGGCCAAGTTGGATCTGAGGATTGGATCTGTAACCCATATGTTTAGAAGAATGAAAAGGACAACATCAGATCCCTGATTTCACTATGGAGCCATCCAGGGTGGAACTAGATTCACAGACCCAAAACAGGTTCCAACAGAAGTGGCAGTTACATCCTAGACATCAAAGCACTCTCATGTAGCACTGTGAAAACATGTACTACTTTGTTTTAGAATATCATCAGTGCTTGTTGCATTTCATAAAAAGTCACCTCCACCAAGAAATTAAAAAACAAATTTCTTTTTTAGTTATGCCCTAATATTATTGGCAGCACTTATGCCATCATTTTGAGTAGCTAGTGTTATTTTATGTTTGTTATAACTCAGAATTGTCTGATTGAGGCCTTTTTTTACTGATAAAATGTTTTATAGCTAAGTTCTTTCCCACTGTATGACAGCCAGGTCATTGTTGTCTCATATATGTAAAATGGCAGTACTCTGATTATTTGTTTTCTTGAAGTGTCTGTGGAAAGGGAGACTCATTGTGTGTGTGTGTGTGTGTGTGTGTGTGTGTGTGTGTGTGTGTGTGTGTATATATATATATATATATATATATATATATATATATATATATATATATATATAGATAGATAGATACATAGATAGATAGATAGATAGACAGATAGATAGATAGATAGATAGATAGATAGATAGATAGATAGATAGATAGATAGATAGATAGGCAGATAGTTAGTGAGCTATTGGTAGGGTAGGGTTGCCTCCTGCAAAAAAATAATTATGTTATTTTGTAGTTATGAAAAAGTAAAACTGGAAAGACCACAGAAGTACCTCACCAAGAGGATTACTGGCCTCAAACAGATGCCCTATGCAGCCCGACTGAAGAATCTCCAGCTGTACTCAGTTGCATACCGCCTACTCAGAGGTGATCTCTGCCTGACATACAAGGCCATATCCAACCCAGAATTGATGGACATGCTCCACCTAAAAAAAAAAAAAAAAAATCCCCAAGAGCCACATGCTCTAGGGATCTAAACCTCACCACAACGATAAATAGGACACGCTGGAGGGATGGATTCCTGTCACAGAGACTCCTCTTGCTTTGGAACAGGATTCCAATCTACATTAGGCAGAGCCCCTCACTAACACTCTTCAAGAGAAACCTTGATGAGTGGATGGGAAACAGAAAATTTACCCCAGGGATCACTGCAGTCGCTCTGCTGGACAGAAGCACAGGGAACTAATAGCTCTGCTGGACCAAGGCACAGGGAACTAATCTAAGGGGGCGGCGAAAGTCATCACATTCTGGCTAGGCTTATAGATGCCCTCGGGCAGATAGCCTAGTATTTACCTATGAAGCTATGAACCTATGCTTGTGTTGATGCTTTTTCTTCTTACATGCATACTGGTATGCCAACACAGATGTTTTAGATATTTTGACGTAGATATTATGCCAGTAGATTATGGATATTTTTGGTTACTTCAAGTACAACCATATATATATATATATATATATATATATATATATATATATATATATATGATAAATTTCATTAGCAAATGAGTAAACACATTTTTTATCATTTCAAATTTTCTGTAAAAAATGTTAAATGGCTTGCTTTTTCTAAACTGATATTTTATGTAAATGTTTAAATTCCACGCATTGTTTAATATGCCCAATTAAGTTTAAAAGCAGAGATTAAATGCATTTGGGTAAGGTTGTAAATTTCAGATGAAGAATCTCATTCCATAGTCTTTAACTTCCAAAGTGACTATGTGCGGTAACAGACGACTGAACAAATCTTATAAGAAACTTATATGTATTTTCAGGCAGACAAAATGGCATACTGAAGTATAATAATATAGATAGGAAATGGGTAGAGGTGCTTAAATCAAACTTTTGTTATATGTAGTAGTCTTGATGTTTAAGTAAATGAAATATAAAGTGTTTGTGAGAGAAAAAATGATATATAGTTAGAATTGCCTTTTAATTAACTCATTTTTATCTGCAGATATAGTGTGCATTAAATTGTACACTTTAGCATGTTTTACTCAGCAGCTTACATATAATGGCTTCTAGTTCTGTACAACTGCCAGATAGTGAGTTTTAAAGAGAACAAATGCATTGCACAAAATTACTCATTATTTTGTGCACAGGATCAAAAGTATTTTTGTCTACAAGATGCTTTTCGGTGTTTGTAATAGGATGTACTCTGTAGGCAATATTTTAAATGGAATATTGCACAGAATGCCTGTGTGTGCATGAAAATATTCACTCACCATTAACATGTCAATTATGTGAATGTTCTCCCTCCTTATTAGTATTTACAGTGGGAGTTATTTTTGGATAAAGAATTTAAAAATATGAACCAATGGACTCAAAAAGAGCTCTGCAGGGTTGTTCTTTGTTCTTTCTTGGTCAGCTTACCAAACAACTATAGGCAGTCCTACACAGTCATTGAAAGCTTCACCTGTTACATTAATCAGAATGTATTTCCTAGAGGTTATGCAATATACATTACACCTATTTGATTCCATTAACCATTTCTGTTTATCTATTATCATTGTCATCAACCCCTTTTTCCCATTATTACATGGGTTCAGGGTGTGACATCAGCATTAGTCAATATAATCAAATCAACTATAGCCAATGTTTAGGACCATGGGTGGCTAGCCCTGATACAGTGCTGCCTAAAATTATATGTCAATAATCTACTGTTTTTTTTTTTTTGTATCATCTCGATGAAACAAGCTGGAATGATTTTTAGATACCTTCAAATTAGATTAGCTGAAAATGACTGGTGTTTATTATATATACTTGCTGCAAAATATTTAAAAATGTAGGCTTGTATATCTAGCATTTTGCCAGTAAATTAAGTTGGAGTGGATCCTGCAACCACTTATGCTTTTACAACAACATATAACAGAAAAGGTGCACTGATTTTTGCCAAGCTTTCAGTGTACTATGGAAAAGATATCTTTTTAAATTGTATATGTGTTTCCATGCTTTTCAGAACACTTGAAGAAAATTCATCAGCCTGCATTGATAACATGCCACACTGTCACTGTTGAATGTTTTGAGGAGATAGTCTACATGTAAAAATAATGAGACAAGAGAAAAGTAAGCACAGCTTTCCAAAACAACACATTATGAATGTTTCGTTGGGAGTGGACTATCCATAATATTGATTTTTCACATTTTTGCTAGACTTAACTGGGATATAATTTGGTGGGGCAGAACCCCCCCCCCCACACACACACACACACACACACAAACACACACACTCTGTTTTTTTTTTTTAAATAAGCGGTCCATATCTTCAGCCAAGAAAGAAGAGGCAGTCAGTGTCTCTGAATAATAATTTTCCATTTTTAAGAAATAAATTACTACATAATAGTTCTGCTGGTGGGTGGAGAGGTGGACTTAAACACTTCCTCAGTCAGCTTCTGCAACTCCCAGGCTGTTATCAAGCCTGGGTGTCTGGATTCATAGGAGAATGAAAACTCCTGTGCTGGCACAGACAACATCTGATCTGTAGACAGTTGCTAGAATTAAGTAGAAAATAAATGCATACGTAGTACATACATACAACATTTATCTCTTAAAGATTACACTTTTTTATAAATAAACCAATCATGGATGATTGTACCATCATAGAGATCTCTGCACCACATAGGCACAGATTACACCTATAATGCCTCTTTTGTACACTTTAATTTAACACCCAAAGCTCCCTGTTGTGTCCTGACATTTTTTTAGGTCTGGCTTCCTTCAAAAAAAGACATAAATTAATAACAGGCAAAAACAGCAAGATGTAAGTGTCAAAATAACATTAAGACTGTTAATCTGAGATGTGCTGCAGTGGAGATATTAATCACTGCTTCCCATCTGTTAATCATATTTTCTCAAATGTATTATTTATTTATTTATTATTTATTGACATTTGTTAACCAGGTTAGTCCAGCTGGACTAGGAGCCCATTTTCAGTGGAGACCCGAGGAGAAAAGCTCCAATTACAGACAAAGAGATTAAGTATACATAACAGTTAAGAGTACAATAATGACATGCATAAGAGATTAAAACAATCATTAATTGGCTAAAACAGTACAAGTTCAAGTATATTCTATAATTACAAAGGCACACCAAACAATTTTTTTTTCATGTGTGAGTGGTGGAAATTTATGCTCATGTTTTCATAACTAAGAGAGCTGCATATTACTGAGAGGCATGGTGTGAAAAGTTTTGGTGAGTGGCCGAAAATGTATTGTTGCAATCCACATATAGTGAACAGCATTGTTGTTATTACTAGCTGTTTTCTAGTAATTAAAAAAATTGTACAATATTACCATATGTACATTGATATTTTGAAAACCAAATGACTAGCATTACTTGAAATGATAGTTCACCTCAGCTTCCACAAAGAAGACAATCTGAGATAACTGAAAAATAATGCTTGAAACACAGAAGGGTGAAAATGTTAACTTTAAACTTTTTTTTCTGCAGGGGGCAAACCCGCTCACCATATGAACTTGTATATATCAACTCCATGGTTACATCAAGTCAAAAAAGGGAAGAATCTCCAAAAAGAAGTAAGTCATTGCTGCTGCTGCACAATTGCAAATCACAGCAAGAGTGATTTCCTGTGGAAAACATGGTTTGATGTTTTGTCTTTCAATGATTTTTTTTCCTGCAAGCAAAATATGCTTATGGAACTTCACTTTAACCAACTGTAGAGGAGCCTGAAACAATAGATGATGCTGAAGAAGACGACTGATCACTGATATTTACACTGTAAGATGTGCATTTTGAGAGGCACTAGGTGTTATTTACAAAGTTCATTATAAAACTAAGCATAATATTCATATTTCTATAAATGTCTCAATGAAAATGTAAGGCCTCAGAAGGGAACTTCCTGCTACAGCATAAAATAAAAAGTCTGGCTGCACAAAGGTGCTTGGTAGTATATCACTAGGCTGTGCAATTTCTAAGATATGAAAAGCTGCTTGCAAATCTTTAGAGAAGATGCCTCTTTGGGGTGCATTATAGTATATTCCTTATTGATGTAAACAATTTGGCTTATGCTTTTTTACTTTATTTGTCAGAACAATTTCTGAAATGTAAGAACGTGCAAAACCTGACAGAGATGTGACATTCCACAGCTAAGAGGTGTTATAAGATATGCTAGATTCTCCTGCCATGCAAACTGAATGTCTCTGGGGGGTGTTAAATAGTGCCATTTAAGTTATTAACGCTAATTTACACCAACTGTCACCAGCTCGTTTGCTTCTTATTGCTGTTAATTGAAACTATTGTGCACTTTGTGTGTTGTAATATTTCTTTTTATTGTGTTGCAGGTTGTTTAAAACCAATATGAATTACATTATCGATTCGCCATTGTCTTTCTGAAACTTGGGTGTCCCTTATCTAAGAGAACCTATTGATTACAAAACGTGCATGTTTATACTCGTGTTTGCTTTTAACATTGCTTAAACAATAGATGTTGTGCTTCAATATAATTTCAGAGCAATGAAAAGTAAAGTATGTATTTTAATCAGTTCCTACATATTATCGTGCATATTAGCAACAGAAAGAAACAGAAAATGAATGCTCTTTAGCAAGGTCACTATACCTCTCAACTGTCCAAATTTTCGTAGAAAGTCCAGAGTTTTTGCTTGATATTTTAGGTTTGTTATTTATAAAGTGTGTGATTCTGTGGCAAATCACTGGGGATTGAAGTCGCTAAATAGTGATAGCACACATTTGCGTTTCAGACTTCATGTCCTACAAAAAATTGCATGCTAACGCAAAAGCTGCTGTTCTACCAATTTTCTAAGTTTATAAGAACAATATTTAAAACATGTCTCTGTTTTGCGGCTTAGCCCCGCCATTATTTCTGACTTTGTCCAAATTTTTGTGTCAATGGGTTGAGAGGTTATGAAGGTCACTAACAAGCCTAAGTATACCTCTCCTCGTTTTCAATCAACATTCGAGGGCAACAGTAATCAGGGGCTATTTTTTTCCCATTCAGATGCACTTTTAAACATTGGTACCATTCTTCCTGAAAACGGATAGAATAAAAGCATTTGCATCAAACGCGTTTCTGATTAATATGATATCAACAACTGTATTTGGCATTATTCATCACAATTCGCCTCCCTGTAATGTCCATGTGATTCAAAGAAATGTGACACCAATGTCTGGAAAATTTATATATAATTCAGTAATCGCTAAATGCCAAAACATGACAGAACCACCACCTTTAAATCTGTCAGTTATTTAAGTGTCGGGTTCGCATGACGTGAGGGCATGGGTTAAATCTGACTATACTTTTACTGTTATATAACTAATTTAAAGGTGTTTTCGGCCACAAGTACACTTGTGGGAAGTGCATACCACAGCTTGTGGGAACAGTCTGCTGCCGGATCACTGTTAAGTGCTAAAACAAGAGCTGATAGTTAAACAACTATTAGAGAGGCTTCACACAGTTATACCAAAATTGGAATGCCTTTATCATAGCGATAATAACCAGTTATGGTTTGGGATAGAAAATAGACAAAGTGTCGCAGACAGATAACGGAAAATGTGCAGCATCACTCTGGGGAAAAAACTCTCTAAACCTGTCGAAAATGCGCTTTCCGTCTTGCCGATTGGGTCAAATAATTTGAACGTTTATTTTTGAAGTGAATATTATTGCAGTGATATGCTGAATCGCAATCATGCTTACACTGTCTAGTAAAAAGTCCATTGCGCTTACAAAGTAGTCTACCTGAGATAAGTTCATGGGTGTGTTCTTCATTTGAGATCAGAGTAGCACCATCTGAGGGCTGCAGAAAATAAACTAGGATGCAGGTAGGTTTGCTCATTTTACGTGGACAGATTATAAACAGATCTTACAGGAAAAGGGGCAGAAAAAAAGACTTGCTTGACTAAAAAATCACTGAAGCGTTACTACTATCTTAATAGACAGGCAATAGTTTGGAGTAAAAGGTTTAATACTAGCACCAGCGTCTATAAACCAATGCTGTAACCAAGCTACCGGTAACCATAAAATCTGACCTTGGATGACATAAGCCCAAAGGTCACGGATCATAGCAACAGTAAGCATAGCTCTCGACGAATCGGATGAATCTTAACAGAAATCAGAGACAAGTCCAAAAATAAACCGGGGCAATCAGGGCCACTTTTAAAATATTAGCAGTATTGACCTGATACGTTGACAAATATAAGGGAATTTGAATTAATATACATTTAGTAAGCGTGACTCACCACCTTTTCGCCAAAAGTCACATACATCTCGCGTGTACCTCATTACCACATACCTCATTTGGGGACTTAAAAAGTTCATGTTCCACATTGACAGAGTCTGTCACACGTTCATGGTTAGGGATTTTTAATTCATACACATGGTAAATAGAAACGAATCTTATTACTTTATTAAAAGATGTTATAAGTAAAAACAGGATGTTCCTAGTTGAAATTGTTAGTAAGCTGTCGGTGTGTGTTCCATATTTTGCCCATTTGTTCCACATTATGAGGGCTAGTATTCCTCCTTTTGGAGATGGAGGGTTGAGAGCTATGGTCACCAGTTTTAGGAGGGATTAATAGGGACAGAGCTAAATAAAACTTGAGCCAAAATCAAGACGTCACTGAAAATTGGGCAGTTGCTAGGCATACTCTGTGTACTCTAAGAAGTGCATTTTTGTGAGACTCTCTAAAAAACATACAACATACCCCTCAAGAATCAGTTGTACCTCTTTACGAAGGATGTTCCTCATTTTGAATCTAAAAAAAATCCATGTTCCTCATTGTTCCACAATGCACGTTGAACAGCCTTTCATACATTCACTGATAAGCATTTTAACTGTTACCTATAAAGTATTTAATCACCCTATGAGATTCCTAGTTGAAGGATTTAGTAAACGTTTAGTATGTTTTCTACATTTAGCCCACTTGTTCCACATTATGAGAGGTTATATCTACATTTGGGAGATAGGAGGCTGAGAGTAGGCTCAGTGTCTCAAAAACAACCGACTTTAGAACTTCCTAAATTAGTGTTAGCTGTATAGATATAGAAAGCATACTTTATTGATAAAACTCGACTCTAAAACAGACGTTTTATAGTTCTAAATGGCAACAGTTGAAAATAACGCTATTTTCAACATGCAAAGGGAAATTCTGAGGGCTGACTGCATTTTTAAATGATAGGTGTATGTGGCGGGGCAATAGTACGAATTTTGAGAAAAAAAATACAGATTTCTGGCTACACACTCCTAGGAGAATTAGGTGAAATGAATGCCACAGAGCTGCATTTTATAAGCCACCACCACCACACATACTGCCTAAGTGCAGAAAGGCATGCTCATAGCTCACAACGTTTTAATTCCAGAATTAGGGTAAATGCCAACGTAATTACAGAAAATGCCCTAAATAAGGTAAATATTTTCAACATTGGCACCCTTAACTTAGGAATTTGATAGAAACGGAGGATGTGAATTAGAATGAACATGCATTTTCTTAAGTAGATAACTTCTGTAACTGCATTGGTTATCGGTATTTATTAACTGGAATCCATTATCTTTTCTTGAAAAAAAAATATTGAAAGAACAGAATGTTGAGGCAATGGCAGGGACGTCCCTAAAATAGGGACGCTTAAGTGGTGTGTGAGTATACAGTTTGTTAAAAATAATAATTTCTGTACTTTAAGTAAAGTTGCCCAGTTTCCACTGAGTTGAACAAAATGTTAAATCAAACAAGCAAGTATAATTTTCTTTTTAAAAGACAGGAAATATTTCCTTTCTGACTGGCTTGAGCGAAGGAAATGCACTATCTTATTGTCGAATGGAAAAGTGCAACTCAATAGATATGACATAACTGTTAGCCTGCAGTTTAACTATTTAGGGCGTAGGCATATTGATGTCTTCACACACCTGTAGTTAATATGTACTCTTCCAGAAGCTGTGCATTCTGCTTCCCAAACTTTGGTGACCCTGTGAAAAGGAAGTGGGCAGGCTGACTTGGGAACGTGGATGGTACTGTGTTTATTCTATCAACAACTATGAAGCAAGGGATCGCTTACTTTCTTTGTCACTCCTGAATGGGGCGGAGGAAACAACCCCACTATAGAAACTATAAAAGGGCTTCAGATCTCAAGGCACTGCCTATCTCAACGTACTCGGAGCCAAAGTTTCCCTATCAGAAAATCTTGCAGCCGGTCTTTCCACAAGCTGTGCATGTTAAAGCGTTTGACTAGTCAGTAACCGTAAACAAGGGGGAAAAGCTTTGGGGTCAGCAATTTTTGGAACATTTGCTTACAGAATGTGCAGAGTTAAAGGCTCTATCGGATGTTTTTGAAGTTATTTTGCTGTCAATAGTCATTCGTGTGTGTACATGCTTCTGTACATTTGCTATCGACTGCTGTCTGCAACGAGGCAGCAGTGAAGCTGCAGCCAAGGTAGCTCCTAACGCTTTGCATGTTCAGGCTTTGCAAAGTTTATTGAAACACTGTGGTAAATCTTATTGAAAGGTTTGCCCACTGCTAGAAAGGACAGACTCCAAAAAAAACTGAGTGCTTTGGGCTTACCTGTAATTGTTATCTGTTTTCTGCAGAAAAAAATAAACATCCCGCTTTTCTGGAAATGGACTTCTTACATACATCGGGCTCTAGGAACTTTGTTTTTCTCTGCTTCTTGGTGATAGCGCTCCTGACTGGAAAGAGTTCGCAAAGGACAGATAGCCCCAAGTCCAAAGTCAACTCTATCAAGTCCACTCTGGTGGGACAGTCACCGACTCAGGCAACGAACAGATCCATGGGCGTACCGCAAGTTGTCAGTGGCAAGAAAGGGCGACATCACGGCCAGGTAAGGGAACATCAAAACCATGTCAATATTTAACGTTTGAATTTTAACTTCAGCTACTGCACATTAGCATTCTGGTAATGCATTGTGCTTTAACTGTAGCAGACTGCTAACAACTGAAAATGAATATGCGTTAAGTGAGTGAATATAGTTTTTAACATTATCCACAAGCAGCAGACAGTTGAACATGTATTGTGTTCGTCTCATAATATTGTGAAAACGGCTAGAATGCCAGAGGTATTATTTTAGGAGTGTGCATCTGCAGTGAAAGCAGGTGTGTCTGAAGTCTTATGCCCAAGTGAGACAAAACACCGAGGCTGTATGCAAACTAGGGGAAGCAATACGGAGCCCCATAGAGATGGTAAAACGGGCGTTCCAGATGAGCACAACTGGAACTTGACCTTTGCTTCCTGCTGAATGAAAGCTGGCAACGTGGTGTAAAGAGATATGTATTGTTACTCTCAAAGGGTCTATTTTTAACTTACTGATAGAGCCCAATTTAGATCTTTAAAAAGTATGTGACGCAAGGGGTCCTTAGAAGAACCGATATAAAAGGATGCCGCACATAATGCTTTGCAGTGCACTTGGAAGTTAATCCATCAAGTCAACGCTATACGCGCACTCTTTGTGACACCTGGGACTTTGGCTTGTTATGTCACCCTGCTGTTCTCACGCTAGTGTTTGGATTGGAATCCTCAGCATCCTTTACTAGCACATCAGAAAGGAATCACTTTGCCTTCAGGAGCGCCCCCCTCCCAATTGAGTGCCATGTCCATTACCGCTCAGCCTAAGATAAGCTGTTTTAATAGTTGGGGGGGGGGTGTCTGGTGGTGGTGTGGTCCTAGAAAAAAGTAATAAGCGAGACGCATTGCTTTTTAAAATGTACTAGCATGTTGAGGTTTGGGGTAGCAGGTGCAGGTTTGCAGATGATGGAGAGCTGAACAGATATGTTGCATGTCAACACCTATTCACTTCTATAAGCTTTCACCTGGTTGAGGAGCTATAGGTCCTTGAATTTTTTTGAACACTAAAGACGCTTCGAAATGCGAATATTTTTTAGAGATTGATTTGGAATAGCATGTGATTTAAAAAAAAAAACAAGCAGTCTGATTCTAGGACACTTTTTATGACAGCAGCACTGCTGATGAATATGTACCTATCTACTCAAGGCTCACACAAAGGTTTCCGCATAGCTCTCAACAAATCAAGGACAAATCTTTAGGAATCAGGGGCACATCCACAAATAACCAGGTGCACTTTTAAAATATAAGCACCATCAACTTTAGACAGTGACAAACTAAGAGAAAGTGAATTTGTTATCGTCATTAATTCTAAAGTGTACTTCACCAGGGTTTCTCCAAAAGTCACCAGTTTTACCAGAACTAACATCTGAGTCAAAATTATGGAGGTATGGTTTACTGCCATTGTGACCCATCCTGAAGTAATTTGATCTCAATGTACCAATACAGGGAGGATACAGCAGTCCACTGACTGCCGATTGTCTGGCCAGTTACAATGATACGTTTGAGTACAAAACCTTACCACAGTGGTACACTGACACGCTCCGTTGAGAAGTTCTGAGCGATATGCACATGCGGTGCACGCGCAGACACACACGCGCATAGACTTGTGTAAACCACAAGTGAGTTTTGAAGAGCTGGTGATCAAACCCAGGCGTGTTTATATCACCCAAGAAGTCGGAAATAAAGTTGGATTTAATGAGGCGGGGGAATCTGTGATGGTCATATCTCTCAACCATCACTGATTTCAGGGACTTCTCTGATTCTGGCTCAAACTTTTGATTTGCCCTCCTAATCCTTCTTTAAACTGACGATTTGGAGATAAAAAGGTGTGGAATAATTACAATTACAGACTTATTTTGCTTCATAAAATGCACGTTAATTCACATTCTCTTTTTTCCTGTTAACTTTTCCAAGTTATACAATACTGTCAACTGTACAGATTTTTGCCTTGCATGTCTGGTCTGTTTTTCATAAAATTATGATTCTGACAAATTAGTGGCAACTCATCAAAGACTGAAGTTAGAAAGTAATAACAGACATTTGAGTATCAGACTTCATACCTTATCAACTTTATAAGCCTGCAAGAGCCACGTTTAAAAATTGTCCATATCTTTGGGCCTTTGACCCACTTTTATCGATGTCTTTGTCCAGATTTCTTGCTCTTAGAAGTTGAGAGGTATGATTACAGGACTAATATTTTAAACCGTGTCCCCTATTACCCCTTGATTATTTTTGGATTTGGATTTGTCTCTTGATTCAGGGTATAAATGGTTGAGAGCTGTAATGAACATTTTTTGAGATGCTCATTCCAGAGACATTCTAAATAATATAGACCAGGATTGCCATTCCTGATGGAAATGATACTCTGTGTGCCAGCCATGAAGACTTCCCATACTTTACAGGCAACCCTTTAGCCAGACTTAGGTTTATTCTCACAATTGTATATGTTGGCCTTCACCCACCTTGTATAAACAAAATGCACACATCTCTTTCCACCAGTAATACTGTTCAAATCATACTCTTCCCTTACCTGTTTTAATAACCTTAGAGGTAGTAATTCAGAGAAAAATTGCAGGATTTCACACACACATCTTTCTCATATTTTTGACAATCACAAAATACTGGAAGTTTATCTGATTAGTGCATATAGAAAATTGCACTTAGTGCAATAGTCTTTCAAGACACATTCTTTAACTTGAGAGGGATCATTTATTTTAGCCAATGATAAAATATGCCCATATACCTTGCTCAGTTTATCCTCACTCCACAGCAATCAATGTATGTTTATTTTTCATTCCCAGGTTTTAAGCATACTGAGAATGCACATAATGCTTGAGCTATTTTATTACATGTGTTTTAGCCATGCCTGTGAATGTGTATGCGTGTGCATGTGTGTAATGTGTTTTTTTTTTCAGTTGCAACCCCAAATATGTCCTATTTGTCTGAAAGGCTGAATACTATCACTAGACCCCAATGATTTGGCAATGGTATGTTAAAAAGCAGTATTCAGATTATAGCCAGGCACCTTGTTTGAGGGTAATGACAAGATATAAGCTGAAAGGGAACAGCTGAGGTAACATAACTGTGAAAGAATACATTTACACAATGTTACACTATTCCATGTTTTATGATAAATTATCTGTGGCAGTTTGCAGATATGTCATTATATCGATGCCATGTGCTTGTCATATCCTCTTATTATTGATGAGGCATGTGATTTTCTATCTTGTTCAGAGGGACAATATATATATATATATATATATATATATATATATATAGTTATTGTCAGATCTGAAAAATAGTTACAATCGTCCATACATTTAGATAATATATACCTTTTCTCTCATTTGAAGGCAGTGTTAGAGTGTATCTATCACATTTACTTTATCTATTCTGTTTACTTGCTTTTAAATTTAGAGGCTAATACTTGTTTACAGCACCAGAATGTGACATCCTGAATGCAACACGAATGCATTTGTAGACAAGTTGCCAAGACAAATTCAGCCATAGTGAATTCTGTTTGAATACGGGTATCTTCAGTTGTAAAAATCAAAGCTAAACTAAACAGTAACAACATATCTTCATTGCACATTTGAAATCTGCATGCATGCATGGACTTTTTAAAAGAGATTGCTTTGTCTTCCAGCTCATTTTAGAATGATCAAACCACATGGTAGTAAAAGCAAACTTAAATGGTGCAAAAGCAAAGTCACATATACAGTTGTTCTAGCTTAAATGTATGTGTTGTAAAAGTCCCACAATGGTAACACAAAAGATGTAGACATTTTCCATAATGCTTTTCTCTATATCTCATCTATGTGAGAAACCATTTCATCAGCTGGGAAGGATACTGAACAATTGTTTTGTCCCAGGGTGTTTGAGTGTCCATATGTGAGAGAGTGTGCATACATGCACACCCATTCACAAGGGGTGCTGAGTTTAGATGTTATGGGATAGAGCTAAATTGTGATGGGTAACAAAACCCAAGTGCAAAATTCCATGAAAAATCTAGTACCAGGACACTTAACCATGCTGACCTAGTGTTATACTGGTGTTTGTGTATGGCTGCTGGGAGGAGTACTGTATCAGCTTCACTCATTGTATAATACAACACGGCAGTGCTCAACACCCATACTTAACATTGCAGCATACAGTCGTATTGGTATCCCAGCATGCTGCCCATATGAAAATGTCACCAGTCTACAAGAGCTCCCAGCAGGCATTCTTGAACATGCTACAGCTGTGCTATCCTTGCCATGAAGTTTAGAAATGACCTTGGAACAGGTGCATTGATGCTCTTTCATGCTGATCACTTGCTCACTCCTAATGAGGTTATTCTAATGTCCCTCTGGTGCACTGCTAGGTATTGCATCTGCCGTTCACTGTAAGCCAGTGATGATTGCCCAGGGCACCATAACTACCTCCCAACCAGGTGGAGTTAGGTCAGAAATGGTTATTTCTTGGTCAATTACCAGTCATGGCTTCAATGGCACCATGAGCATATGCTTCCTGTCACCATAGCAGATATGCACATAGGGATCAATGACAATATCTGAACTACAGACCTCATCATGGCTAAGTTATTTAGCTGGAAAAAATCCAAAGCAACAAAACACAGAGGGTGCGTGTCTGACATTATCTTATGAAACTGTAACCAAGGCCATTTAATGGTCTGTTAGTCTTTGAAAAACATATATTAATGCACAGAGGTGGTACTCAGTATGTTTTAACTTAGTACTCTGCTGTTCTTAAGGTTATAATAACACCACAAGTCAATATATAGTGAAAAAACTTATGGCGTTACTTAAAAACGATTTGCTTCATTAAAAATGCAGGGGTATATACTTCAGACTGAGTTCATATTAACATTATCACATCAATGTTGTTTAAAGCATTCTTTTACAAGTCAGCATTCAAAGCATAGTGTTTTCCTTTTTTTATGTTTCATCTTATTACAAAATATTGTCTAGTTTACCAAAAATGCTGGTTACAGAGAATGGGTCATTGCAAGAAGGATTTCTCCTTACTCTATGTTACAGTGACACTAAAGCTGATTATAAAAGTGATGATGGTAAAAGGGCACAGTCTGTCAAAAAGGGATGTTGAAGTATTGCATAGATGAAGAAAGCAATTATTCAAATCCAGTTTCATTGCTTTAGTTGTAGGTAAATAGTGTATTTGAAATGGCATTAGCAAAATGCTAAGAATCCATTTTAAATGTGACAGTATCATTTATTAAAATTATTTTAGTTAAAACAATTAATTCAGCCTTGGAAAGTTTAAAGAAAACAAAGTTTTTCTATACTGATTCAATATGTTTCTTCTAATTTATAGCCTGTATCTTAAATAACCACAAACAGATGTGCTGATATTGAATTCAGAACTTCTTTTGAATATTTCCAGTGGTAAATTTTTTATTTGTTCAGAATTTTGAGCATTAATCATACTTGTGTTCCTGTAGTAGGGCAGATTTGATGTGTTGCTTTTTGTAAAATCACATATATCCTTTTTTCTACAACCCGTCACTCTAAATGCTTTTCAAGTAACATTCATACATTTCTTTTTTGAGTCTGATTCTGATCTCATTGCATTTTAGACTAATATATTTGACAAATTCCATCTTGGACAACTTATCAGAAGACTAAAAAACAACTGTTTGCTACAACAATCATTTCAAAATACGTTTATTCCTACATTTGTTTAAACCACTTTCTGTTAAACACTCATTCTTAAACTCATTTTGTTTCTATTGACATGTTTAAGAATTTGATATATTGATACTGAACGTGTTTATTAATTGTGGCATTTTTGATTTATACTACCTGTTTGCATTAAGAATTCCCTCAGTTTTTACAAATTGCTGCCTCAGATGTATTCAATGTTCTTTATAAAAACAAAGTCACCAAAATCAAAACAGCAGTAGAAAAACTTATATTGGTATGCAAGCTGTTCTCCCTTGTTAAACTTAAAGCTTGCGTCCCTTTGTGTTTACACGAGAATTGTAAAGTGCACTGTTATCTAAAGTGAGCGTTGGTGAGTTACTTTAGATACAAAGATATACAAGGTTAGTGAACAACATACTTTAGATACAAAGATATATACAAGGTGCTTATGTGGTAGTCTCTGTTTTGATGTCTATATGCTGTAAGAGGTAACTAGAGTACACACTGACACACTTACAAATAGATTTTTGGTAATTACTAAGGGATTTGAAATAGTACCAAGTGCTACAGAAAAGGTAAACAAACCCATCAGGCTTTTCTGGAATGTACCCAGTAACTACAGCAAAACTAGAAAGAAGCACACGCAGAAGAAAATAACATTATTACTGCAAAGCTAATCTCCATGATATTGCTTAAGCTCTGTGACAAAAAGTCTGTCATTCTACAGATGCTACAGATATATAAAACACAGATGAATCCAAAGTAAGCAGAAACGGCAAAAACGAAATTGGTAAAAGGAAGGAGGGCACATAAAATATTTGAATGAGCAAATGATGGGTTACAATTAGAAAGTAGGCTTTTACCATCTGTCTAGCCATACAGACAGCTATCAATTGCCATCTGTGCTACTGAGATTGCCAGAGGCAAGCAACAAAATGATACTGGGCTTGCAATGGATGTCATGGGCATACGATGTTTATTTTGAGGAAAGTTGGTAGATGGGAAGAAGTACAATGCCAAGCACCTTAGTGAAATGATAGGATGGCAGCACCATTTAGAAGAAAAAGAGAATACTGTCTAAAAAATATGGACTTCCCAGGAGAATGCAAATGTGTTTTATTACTATAGTCTAGTAGAATAAAACAGCAGTCTTTATAAGGAGGTCCACGGCTGAGAAATACAGTAGCAGTTCATGTATGGATGTAAAAGATACTGGGAAATCCCTGTTAAGTAGTAGTGGGAAACATAAGATGCAACTTTTCTGTGTTCTGTGGTTCATCCATAATTAGGAAATTGGGGAGAAAGGGTGGATCAAGCAGCTGTTATGTAACTGTATATGTTTCTATGGTCTGGGCCCATTGATACTACATACATCAGGGTTTTATCTCAGACATGGTTTCTTATACATCTTACTAAACTAAAAAGCAAGAGATAACTTTATCCCTTCCCATTCATTACTAAGATGTCTGAAAAACAAAGCATAAAGATGTTATATATCTAGCACAGTTCTGACAGCTTCCTTTACATCAGCTAGAAATGTAAAGTTTTTGTAGAAAATATACTCTCCCCATAATTAGATGAAACCCATGATCTTTAAATGACTATTATTCCAAAAGCTCCCAAGAGAAATGCTCCTGCCCTTTCTGATGTCATCTCTTTAAATACTGTGTTAAATTCCCCTGGAATTTCTTTTCAAAGGTATTGCCAAGCATAAATCATGCATGCACTGTTGCACATTGTTTTAAATAAGCTATTTATTTAGTTTAATGAGATGTGCTAACAGTTACATTTTAAAAAAGTCCTGACATATTTATCATAGTTTTTATTTTATTATACATTTTTGTTCATAGGTTCATAGGTTGGTACTAGGGCCTATACAAGCCTAGCCATAACAATTCCCCGGATATTTCTTCCCACAATATTTACTTCCCTGGACCCCTGACTAGCAGGGCAACTGACATGATCCCCGGGGTGAATTTCCTATCTCCCATCCAATCATCAAGGTTCCTTTTGAAGAGGGCTAAGGAGGCGCTCTGCTTGACATGTATAGGCAGTCTATTCCGGAGTATGGGGAGTTTCTGGGTCAGGAACCTAACCCTCCAGCATGTTTTGTTCATTGTGATGACAAGGTTTAGATCCCTGGAGTGTGTGGCTCTGAGGGATTGGGATTTCTTTAAGTGGAGCATGTCCAATATCTCAGGGTTTGACATGGCCTTGTATGTTAAGCAGAGCTCGCCTCTGAGTAGACAATATGCCACAGAGTATAGGTGGAATTTTTTTAGATGGTCAGATATGGCATCTGCTTTAGGCCTGTGATTCGTTTAGTGAGGTATTTCTGTGGCCTTCTCAGCTGTTACAGATGTCTTGTGAGGTACATACCAAATGGGGCGTTATACTCTATAATGGGTCTAATAAGGGATGAGTACAGTGGGACAATGACCTCCTTTTTTCTGGATGAAAATCCCTTAGTGATGAGGTGTGCCACATAGAAGGATTTCCTGACTGTTGTGGTGATGTGGTTATTGAATGTGAGACCACTGTCCACCTGTGTCCCTAAGTCTCTCATCACACTTTCAATGTTTAGTGTACTGCCACCTATGTGGTAATTCATGGGTACATGCTTTTTTCCAAAGGGGATAACTATACATTTCTTGGCATTAAGCTTGAGCCCATGGCTCTGGCACCAGGCATCTGTTTCTGTAAGGCCTTTTTGTAGAATATCCACATCATTTGGGGATTCAATAATGGCTCCCAGTCTGCAGTCATCTGCAAACTATTTTAGCCAGAGTCCCTTAGTGTTGGCCTGTACTTCAGAGAAGTAGATGCTAAACAAGAGTGGTCACAGGACTGAACCCTGAGGTACTCCACTTGTTATTTGTCTGGAGCCGGATTTGGAGTCCGCTACTTTTACAGTCTGGGTTCTGTCAGTAAGCCAGTTGGCAACCCATCAAGTGACATAGGGATTTATGCCCAGCTTATTAAGTTTATCTATGATTCCAGAGTGGGGGATGGTGTCGAAGGCCTTGGCGAGGTCCAGATAGGCTGTGTGGACCGCTTTACCCTCGTCCACAGCTCTGGAGACTGGTTCAAAGAAGTCAATCAGGTTCAGGAGACAGGATCGGCCCTTCACGAACCCAAACTGGGTGGGGTCCAGTATTTGAAGGTTGCCAATGTCTTTGTTTATAAGTTCCATGATAATGCGTTCCATGCCCTTGCAGATCAGGCTCGTCAGACTGATGGGACAGTAGTTCCCGGGATCCAAGGTGGATCCCCCCTTGTGGAGTGGGATAACTGTAGCTGTGCGCCACTCAGTGGGCACGAAGCCTGAGGTGAGGCTATGATTAAACATGACACTTAGGTGAGGTGCCAGTTCATTTTGTAGTTCATGTAGTACACAGCCTGGGATGTCATCTTGTCCCATGGATGCTGTATTCTTAGCTTTGGAGAGTGCGGTTTCTACCTGTATGGCCGTGATTACCGGAATTTGGCAATCTTTTGGTATTGAGATGGGCCCTTTAGGGGGTGAGAGGGGGGTGAAGTTGGCACTAAATCGATCTGCCCGGATATTGGCAATATCCTTAGGATCAGTATATTTAATGCCATTCTGTTGTAGCTTAGAGCAGATCTGAGCATTGCCATTTAGATTCTTGACATAACTATATAATGGCTTGTGGTTGTCTTTGGAATCTTTGGCAATTTTATTTTCATAACTAGCTTTTGAGGATTTTATGAGGGATCTCAGCTTCTTACTGAGGCTGTTGAGAGAGTTTTTTGCATCCTGGGATTTTCCTCTTTTCTGCAACAGTTTCTTCTTTCTGTTGTATAGTTTGTTTATATCAGTGGACCACCAGATTGGCTTCTTTTTTTGGAGAAGAGCATCTTGGTTCTATTTGGAATGGCACAATTCATGCATGAGTGGATGTGCTCGTACAGTGCCTTAGTGTAGGATTCTGCAGTCAAATTTCCAAATCCCGTCTGTGTGGGTGTTGTGAAGTTTGTCACTTCTGACTTCAGTAGCATGAATCCAAAAAAAGCAGCAAGAAACGCTAAAATCACTAGTCAAAATCCAAAAGTAAAAAGCGTTGACAGACACGGCACAAAGGTATAATCCAAGATTTATTCCAAACACGAAACACTCCAGAACTCAACCACAAGAGAGTGCTTTCATCTCCTAGCAATGGAGATTTCTTCAGACTGGTGGTTGAACAAATGCAATACATTTAAATACCATTCTAACATCAATTAAAACATAATTAAACCATTAATTAAAAAAGTTAATTAGTTAAAAAGACAAGAACTCATAAAATGCTAATGTTTAAGCCCCTTCCTTTTTAAATACATAATAAATTCTTCTCTATTATTTAGTCCAGGGGGGAAAATACAGATGTCAGAAATGTTAGAAAATGATTCTAAATTTAAGTATTATAATTTAACAAAAAAAGAAAAAGAGTGTTTTGTTGCCCTATTGAAAAATGATAATATATTAATTTTCAAGGCAGACAAAGGAGGGGCAATGGTTCTGATGGAGAGACAAGATTATGAAATTAGAATGAAGGAATTGTTATCCGATTCTAATTTCTATAAACCAGTCAATATGACTGAGGTTAGAAAAGGTTTTTCTCTGATAGAATCATGTATAACAGAGTGGTTTTACGCTGGGAGAATCGATGATAAGATAAAATGGAATATTACTAACAATAACCCTAAAATAAGTAGAATTTTTGGTATACCAAAAATCCACAAAAATATTGACTGCCCACCATTAAGACCAATAGTTGTTAGCAAGAATAGTAAGTTCGAGGGTATGTCCATTTTTGTGGATAGACATCTACAAAAAGTAGTACCAAATGGTACAACGTATATAAAAGACAGCTATGATTGTATGAAGAAATTAAATGATTTAAAAGTCTCTGCTGCAGATATATTAGTAACTCTTGATATAAATTCCCTCTATACTATGATTCCCAACAAGGAAGGTATGGAAATGGTTAGAATGGGATTGTTGCAATCTAAAACATTTTCTACAAACACTGTAAGCTTGCTCATGGAAATTATAGATCTGTTTTTTTCTTATAATTTTTTAGAATTTTATGATGAATTGTTTGTACAAGTCAATGGGGTGGCTATGGGTGCTGCGTTAGCACCTAGTTATGCCAATTTATTTATGCAAGGATGGGAGATGGCCAATACTTTTGGAAGCATTTTTGTGAAGAATATTATAAAAATGTTGAGATTTATTGATGATATTCTAATAATTTGGAAAGGTTCTGTGGAAGAATTAAAAGTATTTTTAGAATATATCAATAATGTGTGTTCATATATCAAATTTACCCATACTTATAGTAAGGAAAAAATTAACTTTTTAGATCTTACTATTTACAAAAAGGATGGAAAATTAGTTTCAAAAAATTATAAAAAAGAATGTCAAAATAACATGTATTTACATTACTTCAGTTTACATCCTAAGAAGACGAAATGGAATATTGTGAAAGGTCAGATTAATAGAATCAGTAATTTAACAAATGATGAAAACATTTTTTATAAAGAAGCAAATAGTTTTTGCGATAGGATGAGTAATAGAGGGTATCCTGAATATATGTTAAACAAAATTATGAATGAAGAAGTTCTTAAAAGAAATAATGTTATTATAGATAAAGTCAACACAGAGCACAGTACGGATTTTATGACAGCTTTAGCGGTACAAAATAGCACTGATTCTTATGAGATTAAAAACATTATTAGAAATAATTGGGCCATCTTTAAAGGTAACAAAGATATTTTACAGAAATTAGGAGACAAACCCAGATTTGTGCAAAAGAGAGCTAAGAATTTTAAAGACTTTTTTCAAATCAAGTTAAATAATCATAAGGTAATAGAAGAGAAAAAAGGTATGTTTAAATGTTTTAATTGTAATTATTGTCAATTTTTATTTACAGATAGTAATGACATTTTAATAGGCAAAACCATAGTAAGAGTTCCGGGCAAATTTACTTGTAAATCTAAAAATGTAGTTTATTTATTAGTGTGTTTAGAATGCATGTCCTTCTATATTGGTAGAACTAACAGAGAATTATATAGAATGATATATGAGCATCACTATGCAATAGGTAGAGGTGATGCTAAAAATGCATTGAGTAAACATTATATGGAAAATAAATGTAAAAATAATTTTAAATGTTTAGTCATTGGTGCAATTCATCCCAAAGTCACAAATATTAATATTGAAGAAGAGTTGGGTTGGCTTGAATACTGCTGGCAAGTGAAATTAAATGCATGTTTTCCCCCTGGACTAAATAATAGAGAAGAATTTATTATGTATTTAAAAAGGAAGGGGCTTACACATTAGCATTTTATGAGTTCTTGTCTTTTTAACTAATTAACTTTTTTAATTAATGGTTTAATTATGTTTTAATTGGTGTTAGAATGGTATTTAAATGTATTGCATTTGTTCAACCACCAGTCTGAAGAAATCTCCGTTGCTAGGAGATGAAAGCGCTCACTTGTGGTTGAGTTCTGGAGTGTTTCATGCTTGGATTAAATCTTGGATTATACCTTTGTGCCGTGTCTGTCAACGCTTTTTACTTTTGGATTCAGTAGCATGAAGCTGGCTTTAAAGAAGTTTTTTAAGGAGGTTTCCTAAAAGGGGGGTGGAATGTGGATGTCAAGGGTGATTTGCTTATGGTCAGACCTGACCAATGAGGGGGTGACCACTGGTGTGGAGCATTTATCTCCCATGTTGGTAATGACCAGGTCTAGGATACTGGAGCCCCTGGTGGGACAATGGATTAGTTGATCCAGGGCATTGTAGTTTATGAATTCCAAGAACCATTGGGAAAAGGTGTTGGTACCCGAGTAGTTTTCCCAGTTAATGGCAGGGTAGTTGAAATCACCCAGTATTAGGGTGTTTGGTTGTATCTTAATATTTTCCAGTATGTTTAGAAAGGTGTAGTGAGAATCTTAGGGCATGGTGGGGGATCTGTAGCAAGCTACAATTTGGATTGCAGTCTTACCTAGTGTTAGCTGCACCTGGAGAATTTCAGATGCATTGTGTTGGGCAACTAGCCTGGAGGTGTGAATATCCTTGGTTAATATGGACACTCCTCCACCTTTAGTGTTTCGGTCTTGGTTTTGTGGCCGAAAAGTGTGATAAGAGTTGTAGCCGGGTATAGCAGGGGTGCTCTTTGGAGCCTTGAACCAGGTCTCAGTTACTGCAGATATCGATGTTCTTCATTTTTAGGAGTGCCTCAAGAGAGTGCATTTTGACGTTTAGACTTCTAACATTGAGTAGCATTACCTTCAGATTTTGCATGCCTGTATCTGTTACGGTGGTGGTTTTGTCCTTTGAACCTTGCCTAAAAAGGTCCTTTAGGAGTGGCAAGAGCTTTAGCCAGTAACCTGAATCCCAGGGGTGACAGGTGCAGACCATCTCTGACAAAGCATCGTGGTTTGTCCATCATGTCTTCCCAGGCAGACAGATACTGGATCCCCTTTGAATGACACCAGAAGCTTAGCCAATTGTTGAAGTCAATCATTTTGTCCTTATACTGTGATATAATTCTGGGTGAAGGCAGGATGCTACTCAGGGCTAGGGTCATACTTGCCTAGGCCATATGATCTGAGAGCTCTTCCATGTCTCTTTTCATGTAGTCCAGGGAGGTACATCTCAAGTCAATCACTCCAACATGGACAATGACAGAGTCGTATTTGTACTTGTTGTGGAGTGACTTGAGTGCATGCGTTATGTGGCGGATCCCGGCAACTGACAGGCAGCTGACTGTAATTTTCTCCTTGTTCAGCCTGGTGAGTGGGACATCAGTGTGCCTGACTATAGAATCACCTATGACTAAAGTGTTGCGTACATTGTCTTGCCTTAGGGGCTGTTCTTGGGTTGCACACTGGTGTTGCTATGTGTCACTTTGGTTGTGACTGGTATTTGTTTGCGTTTCAGCTTCAGAGGTCCTTGTTGCTTGGGCAGGTTAATGGTAAGGGCCTCTGCATATGTGGGTTTAGTGTTACTATGTGTGGGTGTTGATGGTGTGGGTTTTGAAGGGCTATGAGTTGCTTGAGGTGTAGTGCAGGTGTTAACCTTCTCCTTGGCCGGAGAGAGCTTTGCTTCCAGTTTGGCTTTGTAAGTGCATCTCTCGCAGGTTGTAGTGTTGGGTATTCCCTCATTTCTGAAATTTCTCATTTTAGTAATGGAAGGGAAGCATACATTGTTTGGAGGGGGGCATGGAAGGGGAACTGCATTCTGGAAGATAGTATACTTTGGTGGTGGGCCATTTTATAATTCCAGAAGTATTGGATGCTCTCATTTTCCTCCCTTTCTGCATATTCTTCTGAATGGATGAATGCGGAAGAAGGGAACTGTGATATATATATATATATATATATATATATATATATATATATATATATATATATATATATATGTATATATATATATATATATATATATATATATATATATAGCTATAGCCAGAGAGTAGTAGAGCATTTTGCTCTCAATAAGTAGAGTTCTTATTTTAGCCAGGTGAATGTCCAAATTATTCTGAGATCAAAAGAGAGTTATTTCCCATGAAAAAAAATGAAGTGGGACTGTTTCTTACTTTCCATTCACATTGACTTAAGCTAACCAGTCTCAGCAGACAGTATAGATTATGGAAAGATAAGTTTCTGTGAACAGCATAAATAAAAAATAATTAATACTTGGCATCCCATGGGCAGCAGATGACATGCAATACAGAAGGAAGCAAAGCAATACTGTGAGGGAAAACGATGCAGTAAAAGAAAGGCATAGTGATGTTGCTCATAGAACTTACGTTATTCTACTATGCTGGCAAGGATGATAGATTAATTAGGACGATAAGGAAACATTGTCTACCCACTCACAGTCCTTAATGTAGGTAAAACATTGATTTTTATTACTTGGATATTAGGAAATTAGCCTTTAATCAAACAAAAACTTTCTAGGTTTATAGAAGCAATATTTAAAATCTGTCCCTATTTTTGGGCCTTTGTCCCTACTGTTATTTCTTTCTTGCACTGAGAGGCTGAGAGGTGTGCAAGACAGGATGAGTTTTTTGGACAAGAGAGAGAGAGGAGCACGGTCTGGACAATGCAGGTAAAGCATATCATATTAACCTCACATTGTTTAGACATAAGATTAAGAGATGTTTGGCAGTCAGGGTTATGTGGTCTCACTAATGACTATAGAGGGTGTGTAGTACATATGGCAAAGGAAAGCTCATGCTAGGCTTGCATCAGGGAAAACATGAAAAAATAAATAAACAGGGTGAGATGCTTAGTAACACCATAAGATAGATTGAGAAGACGGATTGGGTCAGGCTGAAGCAGCTTTAGATGCTCTTTTATTTTATCAAACAGAAGAATTTAATATAAGATTTTTTCTTTCACATGTGCAGAGTGCATGACATTGCATTGAAAGAAGAGTGATCTGGGAAGTGCGGTGTGCATGCATGCATTGTGTGGGGGTCTGCCAAGAAGGGTCACTATGTTCTACAGGTGAGTGGTGCATGAGCTTTCCCATACAATAGCATGCTTGGTATATTTGGATACAAACCAAGGTTGGATGGGGTCAATATGTGCATAAGAGCGGGAAAGAGAGCACTTAAGGCTGCAAGAGTGTGCTCCGATGTGCAAAGTTTTGTTAATGTCACCTGTATGAATAATAACGCTAAGTCACAGATGCACTACATTACTGCGAAGTATGGAATCCTGATGTACTGAGAATATCCTGGGTGATCTGGGGCATTTGAGTCAGTGGGTGTTATGGAAAACAGGTAGATGTTGGTTAAAAAAGTTCTGGTGCAATTCCTATGAACAAGAAAGGTAGAAACATTGTCTAGAGAAGGACTGACTGGTTCTGTTGGAGGAGAAATGGACAGAAAAGCTACAAATTTGTTTTATGTTGGGCATGTCGGAGGAAGAGAGCTCATTATAACATTTTAAAATGGGTTTGGAATTGTGTACTGCACTTTTTATCATTGTAATGAGAAGGCTTTCCAGAATGCAAATAAATAAATAGCTTTTCAAGTAGAATGGTAAGAGAATGGTGGTTGATATATACACACATGCAGACACGCACACACACACACACACACACACACACACACACACACACACACACACACACACACACACACACACACACACGTGTGTACATAAAGGTTTATTATCAAAACATCGAACATCAGAACGTAAACCTGTCAAAAATGTGGTTCACATGTTCGATGTTTGGAATACTTAGTAGGCTCAAATATCGGACACTAATGCAGGCAAAGTTGAATTCGAGTACTGCAGTCTGATGTCCCCTTTGCAGCAGTCTATACAGACAAGATCGACACTGCACAGCACTGACAGTCATGTTTCTGCAGGGGGGCAAGCCCCCCTACGCCCCCACACCCCCTGCCACTAAGATATTCCCACTCCGATATTGCGCTACAGTGCAGGAAAGAATAAATCTCCCAATCTGCACTGTCCTGTGATCTTAATACAAAACATCGCCCACATATGCACCACCTACCAGACTACATATGGCTGAGAATGTCATGGTTGACTGCATTGGATCGAATGCCATTATGCACTTGGACATCCATTTTTGCATTTTCGACATTCTCACCATCAACTAATGGGTTTTCTGCATTCGGAATACCAGACATGTAAGTTTCACACAAGTAATAAGATAGTAAGCCTGGATATATATATATATATATATATATATATATATATATATATATATATATATATATATATGTATATATATATTTATATATATATATATATATATATATATATATATATATATATATATATATATATATATATATAGGTATACTTCTGCTGCTTGAAAACACACTTGTTCGAACAACAGAAAGCCGAGACCCACTTCTGAGAAAAGGTACTTAAGCGAAAGTGCACTTTTGTGTAAATCAGTTAACCGAAGCATGGTACAGTGGAGATAAGGAAATATGCCCTTTTCCCCACAGATCAGAGTTCGTATATATAAGTAGCGGAGGTGTGTCTGGCAAACTGAAACATGTTTTTGAATGGGGCAAGACCCCCTTCACCCCACACCCCCACTACTTATATATACAAACTCAGAGATTGCATTACATACATACACACACACACACACACACACACACACACACATCTATATATATATATATATATATATATATATATATATATATATATATATATATATATGTGTGTGTGTGTGCAGGTGTGTATGTATATGTGTGTATATATATATATAAAGATATATATATATATATATATATGTGTGTGTGTGTGTGTGTGAGTGTGTGTGTGTGTGTGTGTGTGTGTATGTATGTTTGTGTGTATATTTACATGTGTGTATGTTTATGTGTTTTCATCTATGTATATATATATATATATATATATATATATATATATATATATATATATATATATATATATATATATATATATATATATATATATATATATATATATATATATATATATATATATATATATATCTGTATATATACACACAAATGCATGATGTAGACATGAAGATAATCCTTACAGAGAGAGCTTTATGTTGGTTCAGAAACAGTAACTGTTTCTAGTATGTTGTCGGTGACAGTTCAGAAAACAAAATGTGTTTTTGTATGCCTAATACTGCATGCAAGTACTTTTGATTTACTTCTATTTCCCTTTCCCGTCTTGACTGTTGTTTGCTCAGTCAACAGCCTGGTGGCATTTTGATTTGACTATGGTAAAACCTGAGTACTCAGCAAAGAAACATTTTGCATGTAAGAGAGGGATAACATGCTTAGAGGCTGAACACAATGTGAAGTAGAAATCAAAAGCTTTTTAAATGTCCAGTTAGGCTTTTTGTGGATGACAGTTTAATTTGCTAAATGGTTATTTATAAGTGACCCTGTTCGAGGTTTGAGGTTCATTATCACTGACTGAATAATGGATTAGGTACAGATATGACAGTTCATGGTAAGGTTTTCCATCAAAATAATCAAGTAAAGCCATGCTTGTGTTGGACCTTGCTTACCACTGCACTGAAGACTGGAGACAATGGAAACACAAAGGATTATAAGTGTATGGAAACACCTGGCTGGTATACTTGTGGAAGCACACACTTAAAAGACTGATTTAGTTTTTGGGTTAGTCAGAACCACAGATGGAATGTCTCTGCTTCCAAGTTCCTAAAGCATAAGATGGTTGTCTTTGAAGTAAATAATCAAGCCCCATTAATTTTACCTTACATATTGGGAAGTAATAAGATGTAACCATGTATGTAAATGATAGAGCTGTTCCTGCTTGAAGACAACTGGTATACACTCAAAGCCAGGATGTTTAGAAGATAAGTTTGGTCATATCCCCATTTTTATTGTATCAGTTCAGAGGACATGATAATATGTGATCTGAAACATCTTGACTGAAAAGTGGTTGGGACTTGAACTCAGAATCAGAGTCAGTACATTAACTTCCAATGTGCAGTTTTGCTGTCTCTGTGGTTTATGATGTGGAACCAGTAGGTGTAGGTCTTATAGTGAATAACATGGGTTATGGAGCAGTGCATATGTTTTGGTGCAATGTGCAGCAAGTTAGAATAATATTAATTTAGAAAATATCCCAAGTAAGAGAACAGCATTAAATTATAGGAGTGTGTGTGTGTGTGTGTGTGTGTGTGTGGGGGTCACATAATACTTTTTTGGAGATGACTGTTAAAAGCTTATACACAAGGACAACACACAACACAAAGTAATTGTGACATGCCAAACAATGGATTCATTAGGGTATTATATATGTCATAATAATATCTTTGTTGCAGTAAGAAATGTCACACATCCAGAGATTTTGGGAGATAATGGGACAAAACAGGTGGCACAGACGGGTCTTTATTAGCACATCGAAAGCACAGGTTAGCAAACGGCTGTTCACTGACCAATAAACAGTGAACTGTCATTTCTGTGAATGTCCACTTTAGCGAATTTTTTCCTAGAGGAAAAAAATCACTTGGCCAAGCAGAAACAAGGCAGAATTACAAACTCATCAACCCCCAACTAAATATACCAACTCCAAAATTGAACTACAGTGGGGAAATGGCAAATACAGGATGATGGCCAAGAGATTATTCCCCTATGAAAAAAAATTGCTGTAGTGGCCATTTGCAGAAATGACAGTTCAATGTTTATTGGTTGGCGAACAGGCGTTCGCTGACCTGTGCTTTTGTTGTTCTAATATAGACCCACGCAAATAGGAGCAATGTCAAGGCTACAAGAAATTGGGCACATGACTGGGATTTCAAGAACAACAGTGTGTAGTAGTGACATGCTAAATCACCTGACATAAGCAACAGGGCAAATTGCATGTCTATGAGCAATAATATAAAGGAGTCTTGTGAAGCTAAAGGAAATTTGCTGGTCTAAGAAAATATGTATACTTTGTCGACAGTGTGCAAGACAGTGCCACTAAATGCCTTGCTGTGTGAATTCTGGCAGTTCAGATCTGCATAGCAAAGTGATCTAACTCTGACAGTCCCCATGTTCTTTGCTCCATGGAAATGGGAGATCTTGTATGCCCACCTGAGCTACGTCAGAGTTACAATAAGTGTGCATGGGGGTCACAGCCCTCACAAGGACATCTAGACATCTTTCTGTTCTTTGTCTGAGTCTATACATCGCTAGAAAGGCGTGGGTGGAATGTTGGCAGCATTATAAGTAAAAAACTGGAGCATGCTGAGGTACATCCTGGATTTATTGGGGATACTAGGTGCTGACCCCAGATTTGTCTCAAAAAGAGGTGGAAACTTGATGAACTCATTTGAAAGGAACAATATCAGGAAAGAGAATGGGCGAACGCCAATAGTGTGCTTTATTAAATATTCCCTGGGAAGGGCCGCCAATGCTGGATTTCTGTTTGGTATATTAGAAAAGGGTGATTGTGATCCTGGGGGTGAATGGGGTAATGTTTTAGAGTATAAAGAGTTACTTTGGCAATTTAGTCTTAACACCTTCACATTTCTGGGTCCAAATGATTACATTTCTTTACAGCCAGTATTGAAATATAGAGCTGCAAAATTATAATAACATGCTGGTTGACTGTTTTTAGTTCTTATTCAGTAATAATATTTGTATAGTTCAAACACTTTTGTCATGAAAATATTTAACATACCTTTAGCATTTATTAATTTATTTATTATAATATAATATTTTACATTGACCTATATTGCAGTTTATATTTATAACCTCATTGTATTTAGAAGTTTATTCAAGATACAATAGTGTATTCCAAGTATTTTTACTAAAAGGATTTGACAGCTAATTTTAATTGTGACTGGCCATTTAAGTTGGAATTATGTAATGACTAAATAAGTTAATTGTATATTATTTTGTTTCCTTGATTGGTCGAATGCTGGGTCTAGGAGATATAAAAGGGTTGCTTTGTGAACGTGCTTTTATTCTGAAGAAGTCCTAAAAAGAATAGGACAAAAGCACTGAATTCTTTTGAATAAACTTGTTTTTTACTTCGATTCTGGTACATTTCCTGGCTTTATGTACATCTGTTGCCCGGTTACCGTGAAATAATTTGGATCAGTGTTTTCCTGGAGAGATCTATCACCAACTTGTAAAACACTTAGACTGATGAGACATTTACTTCTTTGACAACTTTTAAAATAGAGCCATAGAGTACATGTGTAATGCCCAGGAACTGTCTGCTGTTTTTATTTTTTGATGCTGTGACTTATAACAAATTATATATACTCATAAATATACACTTCTGATCTGGAAGAAAAGGTAATTTGGTGTCTGCTAACTCCTAGTGCACTGAATCAAATTTTACATTTGAGAAAACATTTCAGATTTATCAAATCTATTTTACAATTGTTTGCATTTACTTATCCAGTTAGAATAATTTTCAACACATGTACCTGTCTTGGGTATAAAATATACTGTAATGGTACTGATAACTAGGACACGTAACTGACACATGTACCTGTCTTGGGTATAACATATACTGTAATGGTACTGATAACTAGGACACGTAACTGACACATGTGAGCTGTCATTCTCTTAGAGCTTATGTTCACATGTTCATAGGGTCAAATTCTGCAATTTGGAGATTAATATTTTGTCCAAAATTCATAAATATTTTGGTCTTGCTATATATACTAATTAAATATATATTTTTCAGTTTTGTCATGCAATTCTGAAGTCCTGTATTGAACCTGACCTGATACATCACCAAAAATATTGCTGCAAACACACACACACATGCACACAGACACACTTAAACATATACAGACTGTGATACATACAAGTAGCACACAGACTCACAAGTTTGTATGTAAATACACAGATTCATTCTCATGCAGTTGCTCACACATTCATTAACACACACAAGGTGCACACACATATACACATATACACATTCACTCACACACACACACACACACTCACAGACACACACACACACACACACACACACACACACACACACACACACACACACACACACACACACACACACATACACACACACATACACCTAAAATGGAAGGGGTCATTTTTATGTATGTTATTATTTTGGAATCCAGAAAAAAATGTGCTTTTTGAGACAGGTGACTACCGTACTACATTCGGACAACTTTTAGGCTTCAAAATATAAAGCAATATTCTATATCTTCCTACAATATATAGAAAGGACTGCAAATGTAATTTATGTTTATAGTCATATGATCCAGTTCATATCTTGACCCTCTAGAAACACAAATATGTAAATTAATCCAGTGACCTTTGAAGTGGGACACTACAGACACATAACATCATGCCACACCGAACTTTTATGAACTTAAACATGAATATTTAGCCTTCATCCATTAAACAGTCTTTGATGTAAAAGATCACGAGTTAACACTCAGTGGCCTTACTGGTGATGTATAGAGTAGACACTTTGATAGAGAGATAGCTAGAGATTTGTATACACACGTGTGCCTGTGTGTGTGTGTGTGTGTGTGTGTGTGTGTGTGTGTGTGTGTGTGTGTGTGTGTGTGTGTGTGTGTGTGTGTGTGTGTGTGTGTGTGTGTGTGTGTGTGTGTGTGTACTTATGAATTCATCTGTGTTTTTAGTCCTACAAGTGATACACAGGCACTTTGATAAAGAGAGACAGCTAGAGACTACGTTATGGGAATCCTTATGTATATTTCATTTATTTATTTTTTAGTTCAACTAACTGTGGTTTAGAAATAAGATCAAAAAATAAACATAGTTTGATATCCGTGTGATTTTTCTGTTGGGACAGTAGATGGCAGGTTCTGCATTTAGATTATTTAACTCAAGCTGGTAGTCTGTAGATTTCTGATGTGGCTGTTAGCCTTTACTAAACCTCTGAAGTAGTAAAAGGGCATAATAAAGACATGTGATTTATCAAAGGAATGAACACAGGCTAGGTAAAATTCTTTGAAATAGAGTGGACCTAGTTCTTTCTGTGTAGTTGCAGTGGTCTGAAATGAGAGCCGTAAAACAAAATAAATGTATTTGCTTTATTGCTCTGTTTACTATATTTTAATGTACAGTTACTTCATTTTAAATGTATTGTTTAATGTGAATTATTGCTGGTTTGGAACTGGTCAAGCTATTTCACTCCCTGTGATGAAAACTATATTTGTTCTGTATAAAATGAGTAGTAATACACTACTCCCCACCCAATACTGCCATTATTATGGTTCTTATGTTAAATGTTATGTCACACCAAAAGAAATGCCAGCAAAACTCTCCTTTTTATAATGAATATTTAAACGACTGAATTTTTCAATAAAATCAGAATTTTCTGCCTCATTAATTACTTGAATAGGGGCAGGTAGTTTTTCCATCTATAATTCAAATATAAAAATTAATGAAGGTATGTAACCTCAGATGAATATTATTCACTGAGGAAGAAAGTGGAGACTGACAGCTTCCTTAAGATAAGTTATTTACAAGCAAGAGAAAATGTTTTGGGAGATATAAAAATGTCAGATGCATTAATTTACAAGACAGACTGAGCTCAGGAGAAAGTAAATCACTTAGTTTTAATCCTGCTCTGGTCACAATGGAAAGTGACACAAGCTGTATTGGCTCTAACAAATTTCACCACTAATAACCACCTTAACATATTAGCCAGACAAACAATTCATTACATTAATATGATTTATTTTTGTATTTAGTGGCAGAGTTTGATATTAAATCACGTAAACTATAGTCACATGTTATGGCATTTATGCTTTAATAAAAAAAAAAATCTAAAGACATCAAAAACAAATGATAAAGTTCAATTTCATTTACTTAAGAAAGCATTTCCTGCTGCTGTGTTTACATAGTAGTCTTAATGCCCTAAGTAAACTATCTTATAACCTTTGCTCACCCACCATCTATCTAGTCTGCCATCCTTAAGTTTTAATATCATTTTATACCTTTGTATATAGTTTAGATATTTATGGCAGTGTTGCTTGCTTAGAGTAGTGTGGTCATATATGTGAATATTAAAATTTCAATGTTAAATGTGATCACCTAACAAGCAGAGATGGCACAAATTGACTGTTTGCCACATATCACCTATAACATCTTAACAGCTAGCATTTTTAAATGGCTTACTTAAGCAATGCTGTATGGGACCAGTAGTACTGGTGAAGTAGGGTCCATTAATTGAATTTTCAGTTAAAATTCAAATGAGAAGATTCAGATAAAAGAGGAAATCACTATAAATAGCATTGCTAAACCACTAGAATGCCAAGGAATTAAACAGCTGATCACGGATTATGATTTCTGCAGAGTTCTACATTGGATTTCTTTCCTTTGCAATGATTTATGTGAAAAAACGCAGCTGTACTCTTTGGCATACACTTTGCTACGTCTTCTTTAGGAGTGGCCATAAAGAAGCACAACTAATTTTGACTTGCTTACTTGTTCCCCTTGACATTTCATGCCAGTTCTGGAAAATATATTTAATGTTCGGCATTTTTCTGTGTTGTTCCTATCTTTGAAACAGCTGTTATTACTGCCTTGAATAGTGGGAAGCTGTGGAACAAGTTAAAGAAAAACAATCTCACAAAAAACCCATAGGGCTGTGCATCATTTGGAAGAGGTCACCAAGTGTGTGATAAATTATGACTGAAAGTGTCAGGAAAAATCACCACGCAATTAGAGAACGTTTATAATTTCAAAGATGTAAGATAGGGGTGAATCCTACTGCACTGTTGATGTATACTTCCAGTAAACAGTGCTGTTCTTTTTTTTATTAATAATTTCAGACGGTAAGACAAATATAGCAGCTGTGGAAGATTTTCTGTATGCAAACATTTTTTTTATTACAACAGTTTGCTCTCCAGTGCACTTTCTTGGTTGGGTCAATGCCTGGCATGTTAATCCAGTCATTTTCAGAAACATACGTTTCTGTCAGAACAAAATGACTTTAGCATAAATATAAGAAAAAAATATTCAGCCCAGTTATGGTAATGGACAGATTTGTTGCCTAGCTGTTATGGCTGTGTCTCACATTAAGAAGAGAAACATCTGTGTCCGATTACCAGCAGCACAGAAATATTGCTTTTGTGTCCCGTGCTCCACAACTGCAATGAATTGTTCAGGATTTTGTCTTCAAACAGTACAGTCCTGAAGTTCATATGTGTGTTGTTTGAGGCATAATGCTGCAGTTGTTTCCTGGCAACATGTGGGCCTCTTATGAACAGAACTCTAGTTTTACCACACCATATTTCTTATTGCGTACCAAATCCAGCAAGGATTTGCTACTTTTCACTGCCAGATAACAGAGCTGGGCTAGCTGAATGATAGGTACTAGAAATACAAGAGGCATTTACAACATTCTTAAAGTACCAAACTTTAAGCAAACAGGATTTCTTGAAAGATTCATTATCTAGAGATTACACCAGTATATGGTTATTTGTTTACTGGGGTCTGCACTGATCCACATGGACTTTTTAAACAGTCACCCCTGGAGCACTGACTGGTTAAGTGACTTGCTCAGAGTCACTCAGTAGGCTAGTAGAGACTGAAGGAATCAAACTTTGGACTAGTGGATGAAGACCATTAACAGATTATAGACTTAATTATCTTAACTAATTACCACAATGGCATTTAAATGTATCCATATTTAAATGGTTGATATGGTGCAACATAAACTTCATGCTGGAGGACAGTCATTGTAAGAAATACAAAATTGTTACTGGGATCAGCTGGGAAAGGTATGGCTTAAACATCTTGTGGGTAGAAATAGGTATACCTTTTTAGTCTTTCTGGAAGTCTGTACTGAAAAAGCTCTGTGAGATGGACGACTAACAGATAACTAATGAGCCCAGCATGTCATCCAATTTATCATCATGGCTCAGATGGTCACCTGGATGCAGATGAAAGGTCTTTAATTATGAAGCTGTGACTTACTAAAAATTAATAAAATCTAGTGTGCTCCCATTTTTGGGGACTGTGGCTTCCCACATTCCCTTCATTATCTATAATGATTTTCCGATTGCACAGACTTGGGGAAAAGTAAACAGCCCATTTCCAAAACTGCATAGTCTTACTTGACACACAGTAATATAGTGTCTTCCTGATCTTTGACTGAAGGCAATGTGGTCATGTGAGCCATAAGCTGGGACCTCGCCCGATATGCAGCATCACAGCTGACAGTTTCTCTGATAATCATATTTGAGATTTTTTTCCATTTTCTTGCATCTACATTTTAGACTACTAGTATAATTATTACAAAGAGTTGAGGAGAATAGATGGAACAGAACTATATAGATGAAGAGACACAAAATATTGTAAGTTTCCTTAATTAATGAACTGGTATTAGAGAAGATGCTTGCTGAAATATGCTTACCAGTACTTTTTAAGGTAATCTGAACTTGAAGTTTAAGTATGGTTAATAGCAAACCAAAGATATTTGACAGAGTGAAGGAGCACAGCAATGTGGCATCACTAGTGTACTGTATTATGCACTGTGGCAGTGATGCTACACGTTGGTGACAAATAACGAGAATAACTGATAACCAAGAACTGATATCCTGTGTTACTGCTGCAGATGCATCCCTAGGGGGGATATTGCTTGATCCCATCTCTCAGACTACTTTCAGAATCAAAAGAATTTGTTGAATGACGACTGAGGTGGGAATGAACATCAACTGTCACCATTTCAGAAGTCATGGATACATGAGTTACTATGCAAACTGCTTCAGGAAAACCTATGAAGCATGAGTCTAGACTGAGGGTTCCCATTTAGAGTTTGGGTGATCCAAAACCTTAATGGAAGTTGAGATTGTACCTCCTCTTCCTCTTCCAAGGTCCTCATCTTAATCTAAGGACTAGTTTAGACTCCTGCACTCAATAATTGATAGCAAGTTTGCAACCTGAAGGATATGAGATGTCATTTAGATACTGGACCTATTTCAAGGAGATTCCAGCCCAGACATGGCATTTGAGAGTTTATCCGTATGGCAATCCGCTGTGCTGACCCCTAACCAGGAAAAGCCGAAAGACACAAACAAACAAACATAGGGCTCTGAAAAGGACCATCTCAGTTGTGTCCAAATGAAGAGATTTCAGCTGCCAGCCATCTGTGCAAAATTGTCTAAAACTCTTTACCATCTTTGAAGTTGAGTAGTACAGCTGGACCTCTATCACCTGCATCTGTAATTACCTTTTTGGTCTTCCTTTAGAATGTAAAGGCCATAATGGTACCAGTCTTAACCCATCATTTGATGGTCTCAGGTACATTTTTTATGCCAGTTAGGCATGTAAATGCAGAGTTTTGCTGATGATAATAAGGGTTAATATCTAAAATCTGAAAGTGGCAGAAAAAAATTATGTGCTCTGGGTAGCAGTACACTTATGTGCCTGGAGTGTCATGTCAAGGCATGTATAGACCAGGAAAATGGTTATAATGGGTGTTTTCAGAAAAATGCCAAATTTCCATTTTTTGAAAAACGTATTACCTCACAGTTAGGTCCATCAATGAAGATCAAGGATGACAAGTTAAATAAAAAAACATTTGATCGGTAATGCATTGTTTTGTTTGTCTTGCCCTTGACATATGTCACAGAATTAGTAGCTTCCTTTTTTTTTGCATATATTAAATTCTAGATGGTCAATGTTGATTCTTTGTCAACAGTTATCCCTGAAGTCTACGACAAGTGCTTGCATGCTAGTAGCTCACAACAAACCTGCACACTGTCACTTGCTAAAGAATGTAAATGCTTAAATTCACACCAACCGGATCATTCCTGCATTGTTGTCTCCGCTACTCACTATATAGCCTTAACAGAACCTAAACCCTAAACCTAAAACTCCTACTCAGTTCCCAAACTGACTATTCTCTCCCTATCCCTAAACCACCACTCTCTCGCTCTAACCCTAAAAGTCCCAGATCACTTCTTAAACCTAAAACTTCAACTCGGTTCACAAAACCTAAACTCCTCAGTTGCTCCCTAACCCTAAAACTCCACTCTCACTCCCTAACCCTAAAACTCCAAGCCCCAATCTTAAATTACCTGATTACTCCCTAACCCCATAACTCCCTTCCCACTCCCTAATCCAAAAATTCCAGTGCACTACCCTAAACCTAAATTCCCCAGTCATTCTCTAACCCTAAAACTCTCTTCCCATACCCTAATTCTAAAACACCAACACTCCTCCCTAAACTTAAATTCTCTGATCATGCCATAACCCTAAATACCGTTGCCAGTCTCTAATCCTAAAATGCCATCCCTCCCTTTATAAATCTAAATCCGCAGTGCCCCTAACCCTAAAACTCCTTCTCTTTTATCCTAAAACCCCTCTCTCACTCCCTAATCCTAAAACCCCTCCCACAGTTGCTTGCCTGAATTCATATTTGATTTTGATCATGAGCAGCAGGTGGCTATCTGAGCTATAAGATTCTCGGGTTTCTGGCTTCAAAATATTGGGTAGTGAACACTTGTAGTAGAATCTACTTTCGGTCATAAAACCTTTAGATACTCAAATGAAAAGTTTGTAAAGATTGTTAAAGTAAAAATAATGATGGAAAATGGATGCTTTCTTTGATTTGAAATGAGAGAAATTTTCCCAGAATCATTTTTGTAACTGGGTTATTGAAGGCAGGTGCAGTGATGAGCCATGGAAGAACATTTTTATAAAGCAGAGGATACAGTCTTGTGTGTTGTTTAAGCTTAGATTTTAGGTTGGTTGATGGGGAAAGTGAATAAGAAAGGGCACGTCATCTAAAACTGTCACAATGGATACCATATAACCAACAAAGGCGATAGAAGCTGTTACTGTGCAACCTGGGTCAATTAAACTGAACAAATGACATGCAAATCCTCAATATTTTAGTTACATAAGTGAGTTACTCAACAGATTTTGTCTTGACAGATTTCTTTGTATTTTTTTAGAAATAGTTTCCTGAATTAAAATGTGCATTTCATTTCAATTGACAATAAAAATGATAATATAGGGTAGTAAAAATATAAATCACCTGGCTGGCAGACCTGATAACCATGGAGATTCTGATATATTCCTTTGTCTGTTAAATGAAAGATCTTTTCCTTCCTTTCCCAAATATTCCAGAAACTAAAGTACATGCTGTATGACAGTGTTTCCACAGTTCAATAACACACTGCTAAATCACTAGAATGTGGAGCCTGTTAGCAGAGCTATCAGATGCAGCTAGGTTTTACACAAAGGTATAGGAGTGAAACAGAATATGCTTTACATACTAGTGCCTGTATCAATTCTTGTCATAAAGAAAAAGCATCTGCTGAATTTAAAATAAAATATAATGCAGGGCAGATGTATTCCATGACTCATGTTTTTGCAATTCAAGATTTACCATCTATAAAGGGAAATGGAAAAGCCAGTAAAAACCTCAACTAAAAATGTAACAGGTTAAATGAAGTTATCAATAAATATCAGTGACGAAGGACCATGTAATAACATTTTTATATAAGTCATCTATGCTATTTTAGAAGTCACCGAACTACTAGATTTATCATCTTGAAGGATGTATTCAGTAAAAGTATTCTGATCCAAATATAATTTAAAACTCATATTAAAAGGAAGAATCTTTTGTTATAGTCTAGCAACATACTTCTCATCAGTCCAGATTTTCTGAGAATGTCCAGATTTTTGACTCATGTTTTTGGTCTGTTCTTCATAAAATTTGTGGTTATCTGGCAAACCGTTGAAGACTGAAATCACTTGACTTTCTCATTCCATATCCTTCAGAAAATGCACGCTAACTCAAAAGCAGTTATGCTAGCATCTTTCAGAGTTTGTGAGTATTATTTAAAAGCTGTGCTTATTCTCATGCCTTTCCCCCCATTATTTTTGGCTTTGTCCACATTTCTTGTGCTAAGAGTTTGAGAGGTATGTCTAGTAGTGCAAGAAAAAAATAAGATGATGAATGATATGAAAAGAACTGTTCACGAATTCAGAACTGCATTTTGCATTTCAGTGTATATACCTTTCTCTAGACAGGAATATATGCTTCAAACCAGAAAATAAGTTGCTGTTGTAAGAGTAACAGTAAATGCACATCCTATGTATGAAATTAGTATTTAAGTAGACAGTGCCAAATGATTATAGAACAGGTAAATAATACAGCAGTTCCTGCTTCATATTCTGCCATCTCTTTAATGCTAGGTATACCTGCCAGTACTCAGTGGTTACAGTTCAAGAACATTTTATGCTTGCCCCAAGCTGTTTGCCATATGCAGCTAGCCATGCTTCTGACAGACTTGAAGGGTTCTTTATGGAGTACATAAAGATAACTATCCTCATAACACCTCTGTTGACACTAACTGTAGGGGTAGGGCAAAGTAAACTCATGTGCAAGAGTCTGTGGCTGCATGTGTTTCACAAATGAAACCGTACTTTGGTGTATTGTCTGACATGCGATAGGCATAACAGCGTACAATTCTTTTGCCAAATGCACTGAACCCCCCACTCTAGAATCAGTTAGGACCCCTAATCCTACATAGCGCATTGGTAGCTACTGTATCTGGTGCACTGCCTTATCTGTAACTTAGTGGTGACCAAAGAGCCCCCAAGTCCATCCCAATACCTCCACTGATCCATATTAGCATTCTGTTTTAGTAGCCCCAGACTGTGTGCTTGTCTGTCTGTATCCTGACTAAAACCCCTGCCCATTGCCTTCCAAGCCCCCGAGTTATTTGAGTTTATTGCCTATTGTTTTACCCATAGTGCTAGAAATCAGAGATCCTTGCCTTTCATCAGCAAAAAGTCTGACTTACCATACCATCACTCAGCTGTTCCAGTTTGCTCTCTCTTTTGTCTCCTCCCATTACCTTAGCAGCCATCATCAGTTGGGATATTCTGTCACAGTAATGTGTTAATGATCAGAGACTACATTTACTCCCCGCCCCTGCCATGCTGCAGCAATTAGCCTCTGCAGTGCCATCCCTAACAGTGAAGCAACATAATGCCCCCCTCAACATCCCTATACATATATATATATATATATATATATATATATATATATATATATGTGTGTGTGTGTGTATGTTGCATGTGTGTGTGTATATATCTATATATCTATATATATATATATATATATATATATATATATATATATATATATGTGTGTGTGTGTGTGTGTGTGTGTGTGTGTGTGTGTGTGTGTGTGTGTGTGTGTGTGTGTGTGTGTGTGTGTCCATTGCAGTGCATGGAGAAAAGTCAGATAAATCCAAAAAGCAAAGACTCCAACACTCATTGTCTGAACATCATAAAAAGAGCTATTTATGAATATATATATATATATATATATATATATATATATATATATATATATATATATATATATATATGGCTTACCATCAAAATTTTGAATGAAGTTATGCAAACTTTGATTGCTGAAAGTCAGTTTATCAAAGTTTCATAAAGGTGATTTGAAAATGTCGAACTTGCAACAGCGAATGCTAGTGTGTATTTGCTTTTGCGAGATTGACATATTGATTGGAGATCGCATTTTGGTAGTGATCGGGAACTTTGCCCTTTTCTTCATTGTAGTGCATAGTAATATATAAGCAGCAGGGGATGTGGGGGTGCAAATGTGTGTTAAACGTTACCAGATGTTAAGGTAAGTTTGAAGAATAATTGTTTACATTTTTTTGTTTCTTTATTTTGATTGGTCACTCTTGTTAATTTCGATAATGTTTTTTGGTAAGTAATTACTCACAAAAACATTTTCAAAATGTTGATAGTAAACCTATATATCAATGCACAGGGACATTTTAATAATGGTCTCTTAAAGGTCTCTTATCTGTTTGGACAGTAAAATAATATGTGGCTATGGCAGATAGTTGTTTGCACTTTTCCTTGAGAAATCCCAATACTGAATATTGCCCTCTTAGTTTAGTAGAATTTGTCCTTAGATTTACATATATTAAGTCTTTTCATAGGGAAAGCAATATTTAAAACTATTTCCTTAAAGCTACTGAGCACTTTTTCCAGTCCAGGTGGACCCTGGCACTTAATAGGGTGGACATTAGGGTTTACTTACAGTGGATGCATATTTATTCTCCTCAACTCTGATTAATTAACTAAGGAAGTTTGACTCCTAAATAGCATGGAAGAAATCTACATTTAATTTTATAGAAAGCTTTATAATATAAATGGGGCTACATTTCAGATACACTTAGGCCTTCATCCTATGATTTTGTATTTGTCAGCTCTCACAATGCAGTAGACCTAATTGAAAGTATACTAAGTTGACAGAAATAGGCTACTTCAAAAGTAGCAATAAATAGGCGTTAGGCTGCATTTCTAATGGGATCTGTGTGTTTCTCATATTTCACAGTATTTTATAAGCCTTGCAGGCATAGAGGGATACAATGCTGACTATGATTAAGGTGACCAGAGTAACCTGTACACTTACTGGAGTTGATACAGTGAGGTGGGGAATGATTAGGCATTTGCTTGCCTGTCTTTTTTTGGGGCAGGACCAGTGAGGAAGTGTTGGGATATGGCTACTTCACAAATTTTATTTGTGATACCAGGACCATGATATGGAGCCAGTGATGGATTCAGCATCATACAGATGGGGATATTTCCCTTAAGACATTGCTGCATACCATCATGATGATGAAAGATAGAAGCCAAGCATGCCAGTGGCAGATATGTCAATAACCAAATAAAGAGAACCCACTGCGAGCTACAGTATAACAGTATTTTGCTTGACCCATCCCACATGGTTGTACATAATAGGTTCTCAACCCAGAGAACTTAAGCATAGAGAACTGGAGGATTGCAGTGTATAGGGTTGTCCCAAATGACAGACCCTCCAGGTGTGGGGCTGCATGGGGGGGTGCATCGTGCAGGGAACTGCCAGGGACTATTATGATCTGGCAGTTTAGGAATCAGAAAGGTTAATGGCAATGCTGAACAAAATATAAATAAAAACAGATTAATTAAACTACAATAAATGAATAAATATTAGTCCTAACAAAGTGCTGCTCACTTGATAACATATGCATGTATTTATGAGATGATCTAGGAGTATTTGTTTAAGCAGATAACTTGTTTGCAGTCTGAGAGTTATATATGGAAGTTGTGAGTATAAAGTACAGGCCTTCATCATGTAGATCAGCCATCACTCATTAACATCCAAGTTATGCGATCAGGAGGTTAGCCATGTAGCTCTGTGCAGAACAATAGCTTTCTTGTTTTATGGAATAAAATATTAGTTCACGTGTGACTGCAGCTAGCATGACACCTGCTGGTATCTGAAAAGCACACTACAGAGTGAAAAGACTTCTGTTCAAAACATCAAAGAAATGATGTTCAGACATTTGCTATCCACTGAATCATAGCAGCTTTTGTCATATTCTTCTACCGATTTACGACAGCTTTACTCTTGATCTTTCTCATTCAATCAAATAGATATGCATATATCATCATTCCGCTGGTGCAGTCAGTTCTTTTTATACACCTACCAGAGACATTCTGGAGTTATTTCCTTTACTACAAACCCTTTTAGTGGACATTTCACATCTGGATAAGCCATTCATTACGTAAATATGCTAAGAAACTCTAAATTCCTTGGGGAGGTTTATGGCATCTTTGAGAAGGTAATATTTCAAGTTAACATTCATTCATTCTAAGGGTCACACACTGGTGAATAATTGTTGCGTTTTTAAATCTTTACTTCTGACACTGATGTTGTTGTGTCTTTCGGCTTTTCCTGCTTAGGGGTCGCCACAGCGGAACTCCGGTCCGCTAATGATTGGCAGTAGATTTTTACGTGCCGAGTTGCCAGCCCTGACATACAACCTTCAACGAAGGTACACCCATTCACGCATGTCTCCACACAGAAGACGCTCTTGCTGAGAGTCGATGAATTTGAAAATTAAAAAAATAAATGTGGCATACACATATCTCTGAACCTATTAGTGCAAAAAATCTGGACAATGCCTGACAAAATTGGGGGACAAAGGCTCAAAAGTAGGGACATATTTTAAATATTGCTCTTATAAACTTAGAAAGTTGCTAGAGTAACAGAGTTTTGTATTAGCATACTTTTCTGAATGATTTAAAGTCTGAAACTCAAATGTATGTCATTATTTAATGACTTCAGTCCTCAGATCAACCCAGTGATTTGCCAGAAAACCACACATTTTATGAGGAATAGACTAAAACATGAGGCAAAAATCTGGGAATTCTGCAAAAGTCTGGACAGGTGAAAGGTATGTTTGTAGCATATTAAATGTATCAATGTAACTCTGTATCTTGTTAAAACTGGAAGCATTATGCATATTAGTAGTGAAATCTTCCAGCAAACTTATGAAATTCATTGAGAAAATCCTGAACATTGTAAATTATGGCTTTGCATAGACCTCCATCTGATGACCAGGCCACACCCCTAGAAATGTCTGCATTAAGTAATAATGCACTGTCAATGTCCTGTCACAAAGGTCTGATGCATCATTTTTTGGTAAGTGAAATTGTTAGGGCATCAAATAAAAGAAAGAAATGTATGCCGTCTGTTATGGAGACATTTTACACATATTAGAATTTCTTATCATTTAAGGATAATTACAGTCCTATCTGTTTAGTTCTTCCATATTCTCCAATGTCCACTGACACCACAGAAGTTTTGGGTCAAAATGTTTTTTTCTTTTCTCCCCGTAATAAAGAGTTGTTTTTTCCTTACATTAAGATTAATTTGTCATACAAAGCAAAGTAATTTGTTTGTCATTCATCATACTTTTTTCAGTAAAATCCATTTTGCCCTTTAAACTATCATGTTAGAAACACTAAATAAGAGTATATGTGTTAAAAAGGAAATTAATCTAATTCTCAACAGAACAACATCTGTACTCACTTATTAGTGATTTTGGGATTAACGACTATTGGATATTGTACTCCAGCTGCAACAAATGTCTGTCTGAAAATTTGCAGAATCAGAAATTATGTGCCACACTTGTTCCATATTCAATATTTCATATAAATATTTTAAAATGCAAGTAGGGATATGTTATTATCAGAAAACACACAATTCCTGAGGCTTGCACAAAATCATTATTTGTATTCTAAATGTGTCTGAGATGTAGAAACTGTTTAAAATTTCATGTATGTTTAAATATTGCATTGCTAACAAGGCAAACAATAGTATATACGATTTAGGCAAGTATATTAGTAATGAAAACACTGAAGTTAGTGATGGTTTTGGTTGGTAATGAAAATTTTGCAAGGAAGAAACTATGACACCTCATGGTTACAAGTTACCAATATGCAAAATGTCCATTTTTTATCAATTTTACCACATATGATAAATGTTAAACACTAAGAGCTACAGCTGATACTTTACCACATACAGGGGGAATGCAAAAATCTTAGCATTGTCTATATAAGTATCGCATAAAGTTATTAAACAATACTGAATTGAACAATAAAAACATGACTAATTTTAATGAGTGCACAATGCTGAGTAAGAGGTCTATAGGTGACACGATACAGGGAGGTGATTGCAGAGGTGTTGCATGATGAAAGAAAGATGAGCACAATGTGCTAATATAAGATACATGTTTTCTTTCTTTTTAATACATAATTAGTATAAACTGAACTTGTCACTGGTGTTTTTGTAGCATTTTGAATGTACACATTGCAAGAGGCTTTGAGAGAGACTTCATAGTTAGTTCCCTTTGTTCCGCTGAAGTGGTTGAATGTATTGTCTGATTTAATGGGTTACTTACATACATGGTTTGTAGACTGTGTACATTTTGAGTCTTATGCTTCCTTGCTTCCTTATAGCACTCTTTCCTAAGAGAAATAATTATGTGATCTCTTGATTTAGTCCACAAGTATTCACCAGACTGCATTATTGTTTTGAAATATTTGTAGCACCTAACACAAAAGTGATTCTGTACTGAGAGAAAAACACATTACTGACATGACACAGTTAGTAGAAGCAGTCAGTCCTGACAAGCTCAGCCAGTTTTTGCCACTGAGAAGTTAAGGCTAGAGAAAGCCAAGATTAAAAGGTGAACATTGGGAATACTATATTTTCATGTTCACAAAACAAGAATGTGGTCATTCTACATTAGCAAATGATCCTGAGCTACAAATTCTATCCAACCTGAAAGAAATCTGCCAACTATTAAATGAGAGATTACATAACCTGGGAATGGACCAGCAGGGTCCACAAACATTTGTATATGGTGTCTGTCTTTAAATGCACTTCTCAGATTGTCCCATTGATCAATCTCACCTGAGATACCCCACAAACTGAATGATCCTGTTTATGTGGAAAGTTGAATGGTGTTGTGTTTAATACTGTGTGCTTCAGTCATATTGACAGGAGTGTGAGAGCAATTTTATGAATGTCTGAAATGATCTCATCAGTAAAAATGTTTCCTTTGTTTATTTGTTAATTGGCTGAGAGGGCCACACCAGATGCCCCTTTTAATGAAGTTCAAAAGTAAATAAGTATAAAGCTTATGCAGTTACTAATAGTACTTTTAAAGCAGATTAACTGAACAGCAGTGTTGCTCTTGAGGACATTTTTTTGGCAATATATAAGAACTAAAAGTGCTAGCAGAGTGTTTTTTGATTAACTAAATGCTTCCTTAGTACAAAGTTAATGAGTAAAGGGCATGATATTATGGTTACAAAGTCAATATGTTGAATAAGGGACCACATGTTGAGCTAGTGTGTTTAGCAACTAGACACTTAGCAACCTAATGGGGAGGGGTGCGTTTCTGAGCAAAAGAGCTGAGAACTGGATTGTCATGGACCTACATTTATGTTTCTAAAGAGTTAGGGCTTCTTGTATGAGTACGTGTTTAGCCAGGCTTCCAAGACCAAGTCAGATGCTTAATATTCATGCATATTATGTACATTTTGTTGCTGATATGCAGTGCATTGTACTGTATGCTCCGGCATGAGGACAGTATGCAGCAGGCAAGGAAAAATCTGTGCATGCCAGACAAAATTGTATGCTAATGAGGAATATGATGTATAACAGATTTGGGAGGTCTTCACTGTCTAACTACAGTTGGTAACATACAGGATAGATGGATAGCAGCTAGGTAAAGCTAGTTATGTGGGCCACCAGAATCTATTCTGTCTATTGCTGTTTAACACATTTAATCTTTACAAAGGAAGAATAGAATATGCCAGTATTTAGTTGTATTACCATAGATCAAAGAGCATTCAACCAAGGGAAGAGAACCGGACATCAGATATGTCATCTGTAGTTTCTCAGCCCTCATTTGCCTACATTATGACCATGAGCAAGTCCCTTAACCAGGAAGTGCTTGGGGAGTGATTGTGAATTTGAACTAGGCTCCTCAACTGTCCACTGGACTGCAAGCCTAGTAATTACCTACAACCCTAAGAATGTTGGTGTATAAAAAAATTGGTCAAACTAATGATGTAGCAAGGTGGGAACTGAAGTTTGTTCAACAGTGTCATGAAAGCAGAGAAGTAGAGTTAATCAGAAAGGCAGTCACCAGAAGAAGAGCACAGTAAGATCGTTTCTCAGCCAAGGCACATGTAAAATAATGTAAGGGTCAAAAAACAGTAACTGAAGGAGGAGCATATGTAGTACTCCACAGTAACAGGATTTCCAAAACAATACTTTCAGAAGGTAGCTAATGGCATATATATCTTGCAATATAACATATGCTGATAGCTCAAGACAGTATAATTTAATATGTATTAGATTACTATTTATATTCTATTTTAAAAAGCATTATTTAGAAAAAGTTTGGTGCTTTTTGCCTTGGTCACCCCTGAGAAACAGCATTTGTCTTATGGGATCATATCCGATTAACCAAATTAAATGAAAGCATGAACAAATAAACAGAAGAACAAATAAAATTAAGTAATTCATCAGAACAGAGTAAGCAACAATATAACAGTTAGTGTAAGGACTGTGACATTTTCTTACATTACACCATGTTGTGATATAGTATGCATGTTGTATATATTTAATGTCTTGAACCAGTTTTAAGCATCAACAAATAATCACTTGCAAGCTTCTGCAGTAGATTACACACAATAGTACAAGGTATAACCATATTGCTTAATTAGATTTAATATCTATGCATGTATATATGTATGTCATACAGCTATATTTTCTATGTTTCTAGCAGCCCAAAAGTTCAAATATGGAAAGAACCATACCTAGTTATTTTTTTTGCCCTCAGTGCTGTCACCAAATAGATGTCCCTCTAAGAACAACAACAATTCTTTTCAAAGAAAAAAAAATGATACTAATAATAATAGTAATAATAATAATAATAATAATAATAATAATAATAATAATAATAATAATAATATGTTTTCTTTTTTTAAATTTCAGCAAACTGCTTGCTGCAAATGTAGCAAACATCTGTTAGAGTTTATACCATGCATGGAACACTATAGCTTTTCAGTTTTGACTGTAAATGCAATAAACGCCAGCATGCACAATGTTACTCCCCAGCACTGTGTATGAGGTGGCCTCCTCCTTCAGTCCATCCTAGGTACAGTACCGTATGACATGGTATAGGGGATTTTTGTTTAGATTGCTGGTGGGCTTGTGTTACAGGTTCTTATCATGTAATGGACTCTACCCTACACACACACACACACACACACACACACACACACACACACACACACACACACACACACACACACACACACACACACACACACACACACACACACACACACACACACACACACACACACACACGTGCACGAGCTGCATACACACACACACACACACACACACACACACACACACACACACACACACACACACACACACACACACACACACACACACCATACCTTTTAACTGTTCAGATTTTCGTAGACTGTCCAGATTTTTGCATCATATTTTTGGTCTGCTCCTTATAAAATTTTGTTTTTCTGGGTGATCTTTGGCAAATCAGTGAGCATTGAAGTCAAAAAATATTGACAGACATTTGAGTTTCAGACTTCACATTCTTCAGAAAATTCATGTTAATGCAAAATCTGTTGTTCTATGAACTTTCTACATTTATAAGAGCGATATTTAAAAATTTTCCCTATTTTTGGGCCATTGTCCCTGCATTATTTGTAGCTTTGTTCAGATTTCTTGCTTTAAGAGGTTGAGAGTTATTTCACATGCACACACACACACACACACACACACACACACACACACACACACACACACACACACACACACACACACACACACACACACACATTTATTGATCTGCTGACATTTTTTGTCTGTAAGGGAATTCCAAATACCGCCTACAGAAGATTTCACTTAACAGTCTATTTGGGGATCAGTTCTGTAGTTAAAGTCTGAAATAAATACCTGAGCATGTAAGGTAGACAAACAAATCACTGTTTCTTCTCTTCTTGGTGGTAACTTTATTGTGCTAATTATATCAAATGCTCTCCCCTGACTTTATTCCTAAATATGCCATAAACATGTTTTTCCTTCATGTTATATTACAGTTCCTGTTTGTATTAGACTAAGTTACCTTAAATTTCTCCGCAAACTGTCTAAAATTTCTCTAAGTATTCAATGGTTGTCATATAACTTGTATTGATTCTTAACCAACGTTTTTATATTATGTCTAATTTTTTATACTTATTTAAACTGCAAATGTTTTTCTTTATTTTTGAATATTATACAATTATTGTTATTAAAAGCTTTGTAATAATCTGGAGCTTTTCTCCCCAGGCCTCCACTAAAATGGGCTTCTACCCAGTCAGACTTTCCCAGTAATCAAATGTCAATAAATAAATAATAAATAAATAAAACTGCTAAAATGTTACAAGAACATGCAGATCAGCTTTGCAATAATGCATGCTCTTCAGTAGGAATTTTGTTTTGCAACAAAGTTGAACATTTCCAATAAGTTCTAAAGTACAGAAGCACTTTAATCTTGTTGTAAGAACATCAGGGTGAGAATGTATGAGGTCTGCCTGTGTGCAGGGACAGTAATGGAAGCAAAAGTGTCAAGCATACCTCTCAACTGGCCAACCTTTTACAGAATGTCCAGATTTTTGCCTTATATGTTTAGTCTGTTCCTCATAAAATGTGTGGCTTTGTGGCAGATCATTTGAGGAGTGAAGTCACTAAATAATGACAGACATCTGAGTTTCAGACTTCATATCCATATTCATTATTTTATCAGATTTCTAAGTTTGTAAAAGCAATGTTTAAAATATGTTCCTGATTTTTGTTCTTTGCCCCCCCCCCCTTATTTTTAGCTTTTCCCATATTTCTTGTGCTAACAGGTTGAGAGATAAGGTTGTATATGGATAAAACTGGATGATTAGTTTGTTACATGACTCCACAAGATTAAGGTTCCCCAATTTCATCTAAGATGACAATATGTGCCAGTATTTAAAACTATAAAATCCTTCCCTGGAAAATATGGGGATGTTAAAGGAAGCACCCTGAAGAAGAAGCCTTAGCCTTTCTTATTTACAGTTTTCCATGGTGTCATAGGTTGTTGAAGCACAAATAGCCCATATGCACAAGCCTCAAAACCAGTGCACAGTTTTCTACTCAGTGATTCCTCATTGGTTACTATGAGACTGTAGTAACTCCAAAATCAATTGTACATAAATCTGTCATGTTTTAACATGTGACATAAGTGAAAAAGGAAATTAAGGCAGGTGAAAAACTGCAGTATAACTCACTGCACAGACATTGTTCTGTGACACTTGATGAAAGGCTCTCACAAATAGTCACCATGTATAAAACTGTATACTTTTAGTCACTGCCTGAGGCCAGCACAACGTCATGAAGCCATAAAAACACAAAAATTAAATAAGCAATGGACATATAATGCAAAGGACCAACTAAATTCAAGCTACCATGGCAAAAAAAATGTGAGAACTGTAGCTTACAAGTGGGTTGTAGTCCAAAAAGTAGATGGGATGAAACTTACTCATGATTTCAGTGGGAGGGACGGGAGGTTTGTCAGCTGAAAAAGTCAGGCGAGGGCACAAACAGTCAGACAAATGTGTTTTGGTGAATCATTCCACAACCATAACAGAAAAATATCTGTGGATCCTGCTAGTTTCTAAACTAAGTCTAAAAAAACCCTTAATTTCCTGATTCCCATAAGAAAGCAGACAGATCAAAATAATGAGCTCAAAGTAGTAAAAATGAGTTTTACTATTTTCAGAGGTCTTGTAACATATTCCTTTTTGTTCTAAAAGCACGGTTTGATTATATAAGAGAAGTTCCAGATGTAGTCAGTTAAAGTCCTTCATTTAAAAAGCAATACTATTCCCACGTACATTAGTTTCGCCGTTGCCAAACCCAAACAGAAGGAGACAAGCAGCCCATGACTTGTCAGTATAGTACTATTCTCTGTGGGACTGCTGCTTGCTTCGATATTCATATAGCACTGTGTCCTTTCACCTGTGAGTGTCCATTCTGACATACGAGTTATGGCCCTAGAAATTTTGTTAAGCAGGATTCAGTAGACAGTGAAGTAGGAAGATGCGGCATTTTTTACATTCTTTCCTTGTCAGGAAACCTCCCTGCTTTTAGGCTAACAACTGGGCATGTCATAAGAAACTGCACTAGAATAGCATTTTCAGTCTTTTCAGAATACCCACTCCAGTGAAAATGAACCGGTTCTTAACATGAACTTAACATAGCTAACACATACAGAGTTTTCTTAGCCAATAATTCTTGCAGTCTCCCTCACAAATACCACAAGCTCAATACTTTTTCACCGCTTGAACAGTACTTACTCAAATGGAGTCGCTTACAGTTAAGAAGTACCTAATTTGTAAGTGGTGTGACACTATTTAAACATTTCTCATTTTACCAGACAATTTGAATCTTTAAGATCTTTTATGGAGTCTCCAGTTTAAATATATATGTAGTTATAGACATGTCTAAAATCACACTGGTACCACAGATTGGTTAGTTTTTGTTGACTTATATTTTTAAGATGGCGATCACTAATAACAGGGTATGTTATCGTACACATTATCTTTCTTTATATGGGATGGCAGTATAGATGTACATCCAAGGATATCAAAACAATTTCTATGTCAGGAAATCTTGTGGTACTTGAAAAGTTTGGTTGTTGATCCATATACTGTGGTAAACTGAAGTTATTTTTCTTGAGATTATATATAGTTATTTGGTATGATGTAGCAACATTATTATGTATGAAGGATGACAGAAAATGCAACGAGGTGAAAACTAGTTTGTGGCATGCTTCAGGACTAATGGAAGGGTATATATTAAAATCTTAAGTAGCTTATAGCGATGATATTCAAGTCTTGCATGCTCATCGGGTTGCCTTAAGCACAGGTGGCTGAGGCTTGAAACAAAATGGAAAAGGTAGGTAACAAGGTACTAGGTAGCTTACTAATTGCAATGAAAAAGAAGGCCGATGTAAGCAACTGGAGACATTGGAGAAAGGAGAAGAATTACAGGAGTTTGTGAAAAACAACATGAAAAAGGAGATGAGCTGGGAACTGAAAATATGTGCCAGTTACTTCAGCTGAGAGGACATATGGTAGTCCAGGAATTACTTTAGAACAGTTTGCAATAACTTGAGAAAAACAACAGGTGTTGCAGCAATTCTGTCAGATATAAAATTTACTCTGGTGGGTCAAGACATTGCAGCTAGATCATGATGATGATTTGGATTCAACTTTTCAGCAAATATTATAGTTTATACATGCTATTATGGAGTACAGGAGACTTAAGCTGAAAATATGCTGTTTCCCTATAGCCCTTAGAGTGCTTTCCACACATAGAAAGTTGACCTTTATGGAATGCCCTGGAATTGTTGGCTGAGTTAAATGAGCTGCAATATATTTGTTTCATAAAGTAATAAAGACTGGTTACATATGGAGTGTAAATCAAGTATCTCTGCAAATTGAGAGGAAATGCAAGAGGAATGGGAAGGGGGTGTAAGGAGAATGGGAGGGGATAGAAGGAGAATGGGAGGGGCATGGAAGGAGAATGGGAGGGGCAACAGGAGTCTGATAGAAATGGGAGAGTGTTTCTTTGTAATGCAGCAGGGGAAAGATGGCATGAGAGGAAACTTATCTCTGATTGTGAAGCATTATAGAGATTTATTACATTTTGTTTGTGGAAGTATGTTCTAGAGGATCAATAATTGCAGAGAAGCAATCCGTCTTTGGTAAGATAATAATAATATATTACTGAAGCAAGAAAATGGACTGTATTCTAGAAGTACTGTAATTAATGAGAAAAATAATTAGTGGCAGCATCCATTCGTTTGTTGCTCATAATAAATGAATATATTACAGTACTCAATAATTATTGGGACAGCCTATGGATTGAAATAGACTAGGCATGTGGGGATGTTCTCTTTTTGTTTGGAGCTAACACTGTTGAAAGAAGATTACAATCATGAAAAAATATTTTTTCCTGCATGTGTTATGTTTTATTTTTCAACTACTTTTTAGAGTGAATGCAGCCCCTATGCCACAAAAGAGTTACATTGGTCTTATTTCCATATAATATTTGTAACATTCACTGTTCAGTATTGTTTAATTAAAAAAACCCTGCCCTGCTAACAAATCATTATCTGAAAATTATTTTAGAGTGATTTACAAGTGAATGTTTATTAATATAATATCAAATGTTCAGAAATGAATATCTCAGTGTTAGCTGTGCATTGACATTAAGGCATGAAGAAGGTAACAACCTTTTTGCCACAAGACTTTTTTTTAAAAATGTATACAAGTGTAAATATTAACAGGATATCTGGAAACTATATGAAAATTATTAATATAACTAAAGATATTAATGGCATGAAAACTGATACATTCTATGAAAAAAAAACTATTAAGAGGGGAAATGAGAGAGCTGGTGCTGGGCTAAGGCAACCTTTTGGGCGGCTTTACCAAGAATGAAGATATGCAAGAACTAGTGACCCTGACAGGGGAATGATGTCTGTGGTAGTCTGTGTGATAGGAAATGAATGAATTTATATTGGAGAAGGTATGCAAGGACAGTGGCTTATGCCAGTTGTGCTAAATTTACTTCAGTTCTGAAGATCAAAAATGGTAGACAGCACAGAAATTTAAATTGCTTTGATGTTAATAGCTATTACAGATGTGTGAAGTTGGATGAAGTATATGTGAGACTTCGCTCTCCTGTTGGTTTGGTAAAACTAGATGAAATATTTGAAAATAGTAATAAATAGGGATAGGATTCAGAAATGATTGCATGCTATGCTGGCCATCATTATAAAGCCATGCTTAGTACCTAAGGGCATGGTCACCTCACATAATATGCAAGGGAAAAGTGTTTCATAAAACTTTAGCAATTTGCAAGTCGGCAGCACAAAGAGTGCTTAATGTTTCTGAACCACATCCAAATGCAGCAGTCAGTGAGCACAGCCTATATTAATTAGGCCCCTGCTCATCACAGATGACTGTGTCATCTAGGAATTTGCACAGTATGGTGATTCATACAACCCTATACAATGCAGCATCAGGTCAGAGCAGAATAAGCATGTGTAGGTAGTAGCCATGTTTGCACACTGCTTTTTATACGCAGTATACAGTGTATCACGGCACACTGTTAAATGAGCAGAGCAGACTTATATGCATAGCTTAGTGCTGTGTGATGACAGTCCTTTCAATGGGGCTCCCATTTCCAGCTGTTCTTAATTCACACATGCTTACTGGAGCATCTAATGGGATTCAGTGACCTGCTAACTACGCATGTCACTGAATATCACTTTAGCTAAGCAGTATGACTGGCAAAGTGATCACTAGGTTTTGCACTGCTCTAATGAATATTTATTATTTCTGGCCATGATGGGCTAGCAAGTTGAATGTTTTAGAAAAACCTGAGCATAAGAAATGAATAAAACAATAATGATATGTCAATGATCCTTCCTGCAATGTTTCCGTGATAAGACCCATCTGTAGTAATAATTAGGTCCAGAGCTATAGAGAAAGATGGCATAAGGGATCTTGAAACAGACAATACAGGGTGATGGAGGAGAAGATCAAGGGAAACAAGAGGAGTTTGCAAAATTACGATCTCTCTGGTCAAAGGCTGGGCATGTTTGCGTGCAAGCTGATACAGGGCCATAAAGCTTCAGAATATGACAAGTTCTTACAGTAAGAGAAGCAAAGATCTGGAATATCTATACTAAACTATAGTAATCAGCATATGGGCATAACCTGAAAAATGGGAACTAGTAAAGATATGCTGTAAAAAGGCTGACTTTCTATGCCTTAAGATACATCCATTAATATGTGCAAGTGACATGACATAGCATACAAGTGTAGATAAGACCTTCAGGAGTCTGTACTATACAAGGAAGCAAGGAAAGTAATGTCGTCTCTTTCTGAGTCTGAAGTGTAGCTGCACCTGTTACATTTCCTTTTCTGTTTTGAGGAAACTGTTTAGCCTCATGTTTTTCGTAGTAGGTGGCAGACTAATTACCTAGGCTGTGTTTTTTCATAGGTTATTTTGTTGCTTGAGTGATGCTTAAATACACAGAGTATATCTCTGCCTTTGTCTTCTCTGATAAAACTTGAGACCTACAAAAACTTTTCTCAGCCAGCCTCACATTCCTTGTTGTGCTTTTTAAACTTGATTTTTATAATTGCCTGTCCTTACTGTAAACTGAACTTTGAAAGCTCCTCCATTTCTACACTGCTGTTGATATTATTTATTTGTCTTTCTTTGTGCTTAATTTGAAAAAAAAAGTACATTTTGCCTCTCATTGTCTGTTCTGCTGATTTACTTGCTCTCAATTCATTATCTAGCTAGTTATTGGATAAAATAATGCATTTTTATACTCCAACAAGCTGTTTTCTGTGTTTTTAATTTTTGAGGACTGAGGATTTTCCATCTAATAGCAGTTGGTTTTAGCTGGTCTATTCAAGATGAGAAACACACTAGAAAGCCCTGAGTATAGTTGCTTTATTGGCCACAGGGCTTATTAATTAGTTGATCTTGTTTTCAATGCCTGTATAAATTTGGCACAGTTGAGAGCCTCTTGGCTGATTTCTACAGCACAATGTACTTTTATTGAGTAATCACACTGCTGTAAACTGTTTAAAATACACTGCGGTTGATATCCTGAGTTACTCAGTGCCTCTTCTTGTGCCTTTCTTTGTTTGTTTAAGCTAGTTTGTGGTAGCATTTCACTCCAGACACTCTTTTACTGCACTTTTACACTAGAAGGATTGGGATTATTCATCTTGTGGCAGTAGGTGTTTACCTAGTCTTTCTGCATTGGGGAACATACAAAGGGCAATAAGTGTAGTTGTTTTATTGTCCAGAGGGCTCAGTAGCCAGTTTTCTGTATTTTTAGTGCTGGCATACATTCAGCTTGTTTGTGTGGATCTGCTCTCCATGCCGTGCCCTGTACAGACACACACACACACACACACACACACACACACACACACACACACACACACACACACACATATATATATGTAAATTTTCCCTGTAGAATTGTCCAGAAAGCAGTATTGTGTAAAGTAGTGAGTGCAGAGTAAATCCCTTCCACACCAACAAGCACAGAGCAACTAGGTTGCCCATTGAGTGGCAATGCCATTAAATTTAGTAGAATTTAGTATTTTAAAGACTAGTTGGCCTCCTCTTCCCCCACAAAACGGACCCTTAATAGCTTCCTGTTAACTCCCATAAGCAACACCCTTATTGCTCACCAATTAGGAGGACCAGACAACATGAATATGCAATCTTGAGACAATGTAGCAATTGGTTAATGTTTACTGACAACCACTTAATCCTTAAAGTAACAGCTACAGTATGCAAGAAATGCATATACACAATGTCACTGGAGGCTAAATTCTTACATACAAATACACATCAGGTTGTCAAAGCGACACACACAACACCACTACACATAACACACAACATGCACATAGGCCAGCATATGCCGAGGCATTTAAATGCAATCTTCTGAAAAGCACTCAAGGAAAGCAACATTTCCCAGCACACATACAGCCACACTCAGTGCAGCCCCAAATACAAAGCCCATAAGGCAAGCAAATACACTTCTCAGGACTCTCGTCTTAAGGGACTCCATTGTAAGATGTACTGACGCCCCTCTGATCAGGCTGAAGAAGGAAAAGATAACAGTTAATTGCCTATTTAGAGCAAAGATCTGCAAAATTATGCACCCTCTCAAGTCATTGCACCACAGCTATCAATATGGTTCTATCATAGTCCATGTAGGTGTAAATGATCTGAGATGTACATTCCTAGACTATATGAAGAGAGAGATTATAGATCTCTGTCTAACTCTGTGTCTCGGGCTGGTATGAGCCTAACATTGAGCCATATATTACCTTCATCAAGGATGATGTCATGGTACAAACAAAAGGTGATTGTTTTTAACAACTGGCTTAGTTTTTGATATTATTCTAAGGGAATTCAATATTTGTCAGCATGGAAAACATGGTTAACAGACCACATTGTTTTGCAATGGGCAGTTTGCATCTTTCCTCTCTAAGCTTTCTAATACTGGATAAAACTTTACCCTCCCCATAGAGCCTTTTTTAGGCAATGCTAAATTGACAAGCCTACGACATACCAAAATCAACTCAACTGAATGTCAAGGTGTTACTACTCAGTGCCAGGAGCTTAAACAAAAAACTACATTCTGTCCAAGTCCTTCTCAGCCTGGAGAGCATAGGCATCTGTGCAGTTACTGAGATATGGTTTAAAGCCACAGAGAGTACCCTAGCAGTGCAAGGTTTCCGTACCTTCCACACTTTCAGACCAGTAGGTGAACAGACAAGGACTGAAAGTGAAGGTGTCCCGATATACATCAATAACAAGCATACCTCTAGGTTGGGTAAACAAGATGGCACACTGGAGTTTCTCCATGTGCAGGTCACTATAGGTAAAAATCCCCTACTATATTATGGCAAGTTATAGTTCACCCTCTTTCTCCCACAAAACTCATAGCACATACTTAAACCTACAGGAGACACATAGAGCATCCAACCTAACACCGTACACATGGAGGACTTTAATTACTACTCTATAGACTGGGAATCCTACACAGCCTCAAATATGCAGGCACAGAGATTCCTGGAATTCATAAATACAAATAGCCTTGATAAGTTAGTGCATATGCCCACCAGAGTTTCCAAAATACTGGACCTCACACTCACAAATATGGAAGAATTCTGTACCCCCTCCCCAAAAGTCACTTCCTCCCTGGTAAAGTCTGACCATAAAGCTGTCTCCTTTGGAATCAAAATCAGCTCAGCAAACCAAGTAAGAGTTAGGAAGTCTTCCAAGGCTAACTAACTTTTATTAAGCAATAATATGTCCAAATTCATTGCACCCCCCAAACTCAGAAAACACAGCAGCCTATGCAGAAATATTCACAGAAATTCTGTATAACCATGTCAATGGCTTCATAGAGACTGCTGTACCTCTCAGAAGTAAGCCCAAAACTAACTCCAAAAACAACGCACCCTGGTGGCATCTCCAACTAAACAGGTTATATAACAAAAGGAAAACAATAATCATGGCTAAAATCAGGAAGTGTAACTCCCATAAAGATAAGAACTGTCTCATCAAATTAAGCAGGCAACTAAGTAGGCTCATTAAGTCCAGTAAATCCAATTTTGAGATCGGGATAGCTTCCCTGGCAAAGACAACTATAAGGCCTTCCTCAGCTATGCAGAAACCTCAAAGGCAGCACACAGCAGTGTGGTGTACTGGTGGTTAATGGTGCCACATTCATTAAGCTGGGCAATGTAGTGAATTAGCGAATCTGTTGGCTGACAAATTTAGTTCCAGCTTTACTTTCCCACTCACTCCAGCCACCCCCATGAATACTTTCAAACATAACCCTTTCAACTATAAATAGAGAGCATGTCCTGGCTGCCCTCACCAAAGCCAAGAACACAGCCTCAATGGGGCCTGATAATATCTAGGGGTGCCTCTTGAATACTCTAAAATATGACCATCTGGTCCACTGGAGTTACTCTTTAAGTATAGTCTAAAAACAGGATTTGTGTCATAAAAATAGAGGACTGCAACAGTCATCCCTCATTATAAGAGCAGACCATCAACAGATCCTGGAAACTACAGGCACATTAGTCTGACTAGTCTTATATGTAAAGCCTTGGAAAGAATTACCATAGAAATGATCAATGAAGAAATAGCAGACCTTCATGGATCCATCCCAGTATGGCTTTGTCAAAGGAAGTTCTAATAAACCTGGTGGACATCTTTGAGAAGGTCAGCAAGGTAATGTATGAGGGTAAAACAGTACATACTGCCTACCTTTACCTGACTAAGGCATTTGATGCAACACCTCACTCAATCATTGTTAACAAACTTATGGAATTAGCCATATACCCCTATATGATGTGCTGAATAGCCAAATGGCTGACAGCTAGGACCCAGGAACTTAGGATTGGTAAAACTACCTCCACAAAGCGGCAGGTCACCAATAGAGTGCTTCAGGACTCCATGCTGGGCCTCTTCCTCTTTGGCAATTACTTCTCAGAAGTCATGACCAATGACAAAAGGCCTCTGGCTGACCAAGTTTGCAGATAATTGCAAACTGGGAGTAGTCATAGAATCCCCCAAAGATGCAAACATCTTACACAAAGGTGTAACACAGACAGACAACTGGTGCCAAAGTCACAGCTTAAAACTCAATGCCAAGAAATGCATTATAGCATCTTTTGGGAAGTTGGCCACTCCAGGAAACTACATCATCAATAAAAAAAACTCTAAGAGTAGCCCCACTAGTCAGGGATCTGGGAACACATGTAGATAGTAACATGGCCTTCAACCAACATATGTCCAAGGTAGTAAGGAAATCCTTCTATGTTGCTCAACTTATAAGTAAGACCATGGCACCCAGGTCTAGGGAAGTCACTGTATCATTATGCTTGGCCCTCATCAGACCCGTCATTGAGTATAATGCAGTATCTGGAACATCCACAAAGATTTCTTACAAAAAGAATGCAGCACGCAAACACAATATTATATGTGAATCACCTCAGAGCCTCATCTCTGTACTCAGTCTCCTACCAGACTACTGAGAGGCAATATATACCTGGTAAATAAGGCATCCATGCACCCCATTCTGATGAACCTTTTGCACATCTGCAAAATAAACTTCGTCAGCACTACTAGATCTAAAGACCTACATTTTGCTTACAGCATAAATAGGACATGTTGGAGAGACAGATATGTATCTTGGTGAAGTGCCACTCTCTGGAATAGGCTCCCCATGCATGTGAAACAAATTTCCTCCCTAACCCTATTTAAGTGTAAGTTGGACCATTGGATGGGAAATCAAAAATTCACCCCTGGTCTGGTGCCCGTGTCTATGATTGACAACCACCAAGACTTCCCTTACCTGTCTTAAGCCAGTTCATTCTTCTGTATGATTTTCTTTTCTGTGTGTGGAGACATGTGAGCCATGTCAAGTGGGACCACTATTCCTTTCTCATGTGACTGCATGCTTCCTTGATCTAGAAATGAAGTATACCATTAGTTGGTGGATTGGTGAGCAAAGCAGCCACCCCTGAGCTACATTTTATTTATTTATTTCCAGTTTGATGACTGTGGAGGTCCACTGGGCTCAGGGAGCCCATTTTCAGTGGAGGCCCAGGGAGAAATGTTCTGCATTACATAGTTTAGTTACATATATACTGGTTTAATAAAATGCATTTATTAAAAAATATGGGGAACATTTTTAGGGCATCACTTATTGCAGTGCTGGGATTTTATTTTGGAGCTAGGTAGGACTTTTGAACTTTGATTATTAATTGTTTCTGGGTGAAACTGTGTGATGTCTGTAACATAGCAGATGTACCATGTCCTCAGTTGTAGCATGTCAAAACTTTGAAGCCAAAATTTTAAGACTTAAAAGCATTACATGCAAACTTTTACCAAATGATATGTAGACTCATAATATTGAAGGATTTCAAATGTTCTGGATCATACTCTGGGAATAGTCATTGCTGAGCTCTTTCTCATGATTGCTATAGTCTTATGTATTTGGGAAGCTGTACGTCAGTTGACCATGGGTTCTGTGAATGCTGGTTATATGTACACATTTCACCAAAAACACATTCAGTGATAGTTGGATTTTCCTTTCACCCAATTTTTGCAAATGTGGAACAGGTATATTTAAGTTCAGTAAGTGTGGTGGTCCCCCCATATGGGGGTACAGAGGGCTTGTACATCTGAAAAAAAAACTGAAAGTGCTTCTGGCAAGATTTTAGTATGGATTGGGACTCAAATAATTTGCTGTCACTCTATCTATATGAATGTTGAAACACAGGTACCCAGTAGGAAGTTAGCCAGAATAAAGAAGCTGAACCACAAAAAAGTAAAATCTTCTTTTTTAATTCAAAATAGTAAGCCCTTTCACAATGATAATCATTGCTCCGTCAGACAGTTCATTCACACAGCAACAGCACTTAAAATCTTTAATTCATTACTAGAACAACCAGTCCTATCACTCAAATTTAATTCAGCACTCAGCAATCAATTAATTACTTTGGTTACGTTTTGTCCTTAGTTAATTGCTGAAGTCAGAATAACTCTGTTTAAAAAAAACATGCACAAAATGTAAAGACAAGAACATGTGGATAAATATAAATAAAACACAAAAAAATTCAATGAATAAATACATATACTCATGTTCCCCATTTAGTAACTACTTATGTGCATAGATATAAGCATAAAAATATATATAAAAAATATATATAAAAGTATAAGCATTGCACACTCAACAACTTAATGAATACATATATTCTGCCTAATAAATGCACATGTTGTCCACCTAGCAAATACATATGCTTTAATACATACAGCTCAACAAATGCTTGTCTTTAATGATATCTATGCTAAGACGCAGCTCAAGAAATACTGTCATATTGACCCAAAGCCCTGCATGTGTTTATGTAGTCTTCTCTTGTTAAAATATTATTATTTTTTATTTTAACCTTCTAGATTTTAGCACTGGCTTCAATGGAACACTATCATTCAAACTCAAACCTCTGTGTGCTCCAAAATGCAAAATCCATTTTACATCCATATTTTCAGTAGTATTGACTATGTCCCCCATCCTATTGCTGACATTCTGAATGTGTAAAACCTGAAACAAAAATATATGGTCATCCCCCTTATCCAATGTATGCTTAGCCAAAGCACTATACGGTTGCCCTTTTCTAGTGCAGTAAAGGTGATCACTTATCCGTTCCCTAATGTGACGGTCAGTTTTGCCAACATAGAAGTAGAAACATGTTGTGCAGTGAACTATATACACTACATTCTTAGTATTGCAATCAGCAGAATTCCTTAGCTCCCATAGACGCCCTGTTTCAGGGTGCTTAAAAAACCTTGATTCATCTATATAAATGCACTGTGTACATTTTCCACATCTATGGGTACCATTCACTGTGCTATCCATCAGAGCAGGTGTCCTTGGATAGCAAAGCTGCTCTTTCAGATTTTTCTTATTTCTAAATGCAAAATGTGGTTGTCCACCCACTATGTTGGTAGTATCCTCACCTACTAACAACATATGCCAATTTTGTCGTATGATGGTTTCAAACCTTTTCACATCCTTTGTGTATGGTAAAACCATCGGAATGTATGGTAATACAGTATTCCTAATACCTACCCTGTCACTACCTACTCTATCAGAGTAGTAGGGCCTAGCTTTACCTTTCCTTTCATTGTGTACATTGCGGTACACCTTGTCAATTTCATGTTCACTATACCCCCTATTAATGAAACTTGTTCTTAGCTTAATTAACTAATTTTTATAGACTTCCTCTTGACAACATAGGTGAGATGTTCTCATTGCCTGACCTCTGATTATGTTGGAAAAAATCTTAGGGTTATACATACTGTTTCTTTGTAGAAATGATGGTCTATAACATTGTTTCCTATGTAATTTCGTAGACCATTGGTCATTTTCTCTGTCTGTCTGACTGACCATTATACAGCCAAAACAAGCATGCTGCTATGTAATTATCACTTTATGTCATAGATTGTGAAGCACATGAATTTGCAAATTAGTGAAATTAAAGTAAAATAACAAAAAATAGATAATGTTTCACTTTTTAGCTATGTGTACCTCCCTTGCTCTTTTTGTTTTGTTCAAATATACATGCATGCATGCATACACAAACACACACACACACATGTACATATATATATATATATATATATATATATATATATATATATATATATATATATATATATATATATATATATATATATAGAGAGAGAGAGAGAGAGAGAGAGAGAGAGACACACAGTGAGAGTGAGGGAGACAGCAGGTGCTATATAGATTGCATTTGTTTATAGAAACATTCTGATTTAGTAGAATTAACAGACTTGTCAAGTATTTGTGTATAATAAATGCCCAGTTCCCAGTAGCTTGTAATGTGAGATGTCTTACACAGTGCTAGAATGACATGCTGAAACTTCAGTTCTCATCTGCTCAGGCAATGATGTAGATCATAGGCTGTCAGGGCTGGAATTAAGAGTAGGAGGTAGTGACATGAAGACAAAGGAAAGGATTATTTGGAACAGCTGAAGTTTATTATGGTATTTGTCTGCTGGCTGGAATCTCATGGAAGTCTTATTTATAATGGTACTATAATATTGCTGAAACCATGTTAAGGGAATAGGAAAAGAAACATTTTGGTACATCACAGCTCTCCCTTTACCCTAAAGTACCCTTTACAGTTTTTATAAGATCATTACTTCAACACTGTAGCATAAGTCCAAATATGACACAAGTGAAACTGTATTATTTCTATTACTCTTTTTAAATGTGTGCGTGTTTTAGCTGCTTATTTTATTACTTACACTGGACTACTGTTGCTGTACATTTAAACAGTAAAAAGAGGTGTGCAGTGTAGTAAAATGCTTTGATCTGGGATGCTAAATATAATTGCAACTTTCAAAGGATCTGTTGCAGAAGCCAACCACAGCTACAATAAACAAACGGAAAAGGCAACTGGAACACGTACTTTTAGCATTACTTTACTTGTTTTTTAAAACACCAGAAGTCTGCTCTCTCATATAATTATTTTGTTGCTCACAGGCGGGACTTATTCTACCAATAGATTTAAATTTGTTGTAGGGATGCCGTATCAGACACTAGTATGATTTATGGTGTGTTTCCTTGTCCTTAAAGCGATTGATGCAGGTGCTAGTCTCTACCTTCAGGGATGTTCTTAGTTTCAACTTAGCAGAATATGGTTTTACAGTACAAACACTTCCACTGTGAGTGGATGCATAGCATTTCCTTAAGCCTCAACTCCATGAACGTCACCCCTGAAAAAAAAAAAAAGCAGTGATTTCAGTGATTTTTTTTTTTTTGTGGGGAGGGGCAAACCTGATTGGGGCTTGACCACCCCCCACACATCTCCCTAACTAGTATAATCAACTCCCTGGTCACACTACAAAGGGGAAGGGTCAAACACCCAGAAATGGCACTTAAAACAGTTTAAACTGTTCAGTTGATAGGTCTCCACTGTGCAGAAATTCTCTTGAAAGCAAAAGTTATTTTAAGAGGGTTATTCTCTTTCTCATACCTTATTGGTACCAAACCCCAGGGTAAACACAAAAGAGGCTTGTTGCTTAAAGTTTCAAACTATAAATTAAGGTTCCAATGTGTCTATATCTAGTAGATTCTGTCATTTAGACATGAATTCACCATTAAAGAATTAAGTATCTTGTGTATTAATGAGGAAGTGTGCTAAACATTGTTTTCTCAAATTACATTTCTCTGTCGTGATATCTTGAAAAGGAACAATTGCAAATGCCTTTGTACATATTCTCATGCTACACTGGAACAAGAGAATGGTCAATGGGAACTTAGCAATAATATTTATCAAATTGCTTGCTATAAACAATCCTGCAGTTATAAAACAATAATTAAACAATGCCAAGGATATCAACAACCTAGTAGAAGGAATTTAAAGATTTTACTCCACTGCAAAATATCCAGTTTTCCACAAGACAAAATACAGATGTCTTACACATTTAAAGTCTTCATTTCATCACTGTAACCAAGGCGGGACCATGACTATCAAACATACTGAAAAGACAGACAGCAGTCAGCAAGCAAAGCAGGTTTACCACTTTTCTTCAATTTTTCTACTATGTACATTTTTGTCCAAAACCAGATACAATGTAAAGTAAAAGTGCCTGTTTCCTCATGTGCACTATAATAGCATACTATGTCATGTCCTTTATTCCACATATGCAGTGCCAATATACAAAGGTTTGCATATGGGACCAAAATGACACTCACTACAGTCAGAATCATTCAGGAATACTAATGGAGAAATAAGAACAAAGCTAGGAAATAAATTCAGAATATACAATATATGCAGTAAAATTATTTAAAAAGGCATTTTATTAATGTCCATTGTATACTTGTAATTGTCCACTCCATGTACTAGGTACTGTGAGGTTTAAATACTTCACTTCACATGCATTTACACACATAGGTATGAACCATCAGATTAAACTCCTTAAAAGGACAGCCATAGATAACAACTCATAAATTCATATTTACATGTTTTCATCTATCTGTCTGTTATGCAGTACTAATATCCCTTTATATATGTATGTATATATGTAAACAGACAAACACATGCATGCACGCATATAGAGCAACACCTACCCATCCACACACATAATGCTTGTACACACACAAACACATACACACATACATACTGAGTTGTGTGTATGTATGATAAATACATTATATATATATATATATATATATATATATATATATATATATATATATATATATATATATATATATATGGATCCATGTTACATCAACGAAAATCCATATCCCTGATGACTGGATCACTTAAACGAGATCGCCGACACCACACATCCCTGACAAAGGTAAGTGTATGTATTATGGAGTAGAACCTATTCCCGTGTCTGTAATACACTTAAAAAATAAACAGATACCTGTATAGTTGAGGGGCAAGCCCCCCTGCACCTCCCATGTGGTGAGCTGCACACCCCACACTCCCCCTACTTAAATATACCAACTCAGAGATCTCACCACATTGCGGAAATGGGAATACATCCCATTCTGCACTGCTCACCATTGTCGGGGATGTGCAGTGTCAGCGTTCTCGTCTCAGTGATCTGGTTGTCAGGGATGTGGATTTTCGTCGATCTAACAGGAACCCATGTATAGATATGTACATATATATATATATATATATATATATATATATATATATATATAGATACACACACACACACGCGCACACACACACACACAATATATATATATATATATATATATATATATATATATATATATACAGATATATATATATATATATATATATATATATATATATATATATATATATATATATATATATATATATATATATATATATATATAGGGAGAGAGAGAGAGAGAGAGAATGCAAGAGAAACTGTTGCAGTCTCTAAGAGCAAACACTTAAAAGAGTGAACACTTTTTTTCTTTGTTTTTCTGTATGCCTACTGCTTTGTATGTGAGATGGTGGTACAACAGTGTCTGAGAATGTACCATTTCCCTACTCTTCTGCAATCTTGAAGTTGGTATAAATAATTATCAGGGGGTGTGTGCTACAAGGTGGATGCCACCTGCAGAAAATTGTATGTATGTGTTTTTTTCCATATTTTTAGATTCACTCGAAAAAGATTGTTCTTTTTATATTCTCTTTAGAGTATTTGATGTTTGAAACAAGTGTGTGTGTGTTTGTGTGTGTGTGTGTGTGTGTGTGTGTGTGTGTGTGTGTGTGTGTGTGTGTGTGTGTGTGAGTGTGTGTGTGTGTGTGTGTGTGTATGATCTTATTGTATTTTGCTGGGAATGCAACATGCTGCAGTATATTCTGTTGAGAATTTGCATTAATGGAATATATGATCAAAAATAAAAAAAAAACAATAGTTTTTGCAGAGGGATGCCACTCTGTACCACAATGCCCTGTGACTATATTTATGCACAGACACACACACACACACACACACACACACACACACACACACACACACACACACACACACACACACACACACAAAACTTTGAGATCACACAACAGTAGGTTAAAGGGGAAACTTCTTTAACCTTACTGCTCAATGATCTCACACTAAAACACTCAATTTATTTTGCTATAGTGGTTGATAGAATGTGAATTGATTGACAAGAGCTGACAATTTTCATTTTGACAATGCAATCAGATAACCAACCATAGGGGGTATGTGTGTGTGTGTGTTTTGGTATGAGTACCATACTGGCATGGTTTTCTCTTTGTGTAGTCGTTGTTCCGAGTATCAAATCCTTTTCATTTCCTTTTTCATTTCTGTACTATTATCTCTCTACTGAATCATCTCTTTCATGCCACTGTCGACTATAGAAGCAGATGTTTTCAGTGAATATATTTAACTTTGGTCAGTTGCAATTTCCTGAGTAGATTGCATAACCGTTTTATTACTTCAATGAAAAACAAAACAAAAAAAAGGCAAGTAGTGAACGTGTAATGTACTATTGTAAATGGCTCCCTGTTGAAATGCCGGCACTCAAAATGCTTTCAAAAAAGTTCAAAAACACAAGAGAAGAGCAAGTCTCAAAAACTGCTCTTCTGCCATATAGGGGGTAAGACCTTACACTCCCTGAATTTATATATTACAAACTCCAAGCTCACCATACCTCATAGAAAAGGGAATTTTCTGAGAAATGTCATCTCAGTCCTAGTATATTGTATATCCATTATTTTGGCTCTTTAGCCTCTGTATTTGGGACTCACTCTAGTAGGTCCTGACATTTCAAATTGTTACCTTTGTAAACTCTTTAAGTGTATTAGCTTCAAGTGCTCCTGTCCCACTCACTATCAGTGTCAGCCATAGAAGGTAGGGTTCTTAGTATGTAATGTCTGACATACCAGTTTTATGAATATCAGGCCACACTAAAAAAATGAGCTCTATTGGGTCAAATGACACATCAGATCCTTTGACAAATTCTATAGAGAAATATTCTAAGGTTTTACAGATGGCAAATTATGGAAAGAATTGATGCAGGGATTCCTAGTTAGCCACAAGGGTGCAGAGAATGACTACAAATTCAGATGAATCCATGAATCAGAGGGAGTATACTTATGTTATAGTTTTGTGGTACTTTATGGGACATACTAACAAGAAGGACAAATAGTAATGAAATAATGCTCTTTTATCAAGAATGCCTTATTTTGCAGCTGAAATGCTGTGTTTTGTTTTAAATATGGTTCATGTGTAAGTACTAGTCTAGCTGCCGTTGTGGGCCATTTTAAGCCTAGCTAATTTCCATAAAGGTGAGAATCAAACTCTGCATCTTGTGTTTGTGAGGGAAAAACCTTAACCATTAAGCTGACCTCCAACCCATGAAAGTTATCAAATAACTAGATTTGAACACTGCATCACCAATCTTCTTTCTCTAAACTCACTTTCAAAGTAAATGATGACTAAGGGAATCAAACCCTGTCCTACAGGAACTGCAGTTCAGTCTTAACTTTCGGTACCAAATGCCTTTTTTTCATTTCTGGTGGTGGCTTACAGGAGTAAGATAATTACAGTGCTTAGAGAGTCCAGAAATGCAACTAGAGTGGTATTGCTGTGCTATACGAGGAGAGGTTATGAAAGGTTACATTTTCCACTGAAAAACAGAGGGATGGTTTGATAAAAAAATGCAAAGATAAAAGAAGGTAGAAAAAGTGTAATCCACAGTTGAAAGGGACACTTATTCTTGATATGAGAAAATCCTTTTGTTGAGAGGGTGGTTGACCGATGAAATCAGTTACTGTTCTTGGAACAACAAGATGGAAGGTTGAAAACAAAAGCATTAGACTCGTTACCAAACTTGGGAAAATTACCCTGACAAACAGTCTCCTTCTGATGGCTACATTTTGAAATTAGTAGTCCTGGAATGTACATAGTAAAATTCCTGTTTGGTTGTAGTAGATCAATGCTTAATTGTCAAAGCTGTGCAGATGACCAGTCTTGCGTATTTCTTTTTTCTGTTGTAGTGCAAGATTCTGTGGTTGTGCATGAGTGTTTTGCTTTTCATTTTAATTGGATTGATGCATTTTTCATAGCATAAGTGAATCTTTACTATAGATTCATTTACATTTATTTGGGTTTTGGTACTGTTGGTGAGTTGTGTGAGATCACACATGGTGGGTTATGAGACATTACAATTTCCCCCCACGCTTGTGTGTGCTTGGAGTCGGTATATTAATGTAGAGGGTATGCAGTGGCGCAGCCCATCATGCTTGAGATGCAGTATGCTATTTTGTACCCTTTGGTATGTAATGAGGTTATGAAGGATTGTTTCTGATGTACTGAAAATTCAAATAAGTGATATTTGGATTTTCAATATAGACCCAACATGAAAGATCCTCATGTTGGAATTCTCTGACAGAAGCAATTAAATTGTGAATTAAATGGTTACCAGTAAGTTTGGGGGAATTTTTAGGGAAAAATAACCATTTTAAAATAACTGTGTTACATAAATTAACCCAGAAGTTCTATTAAGATCAGTTGACTTTTTTATGATTTTATATATTCTTACAATATACCCAAATATCTTTGTATAACTTAAATGTTAATCTGTGTCAGATAGTACTCTCATGCACAACTTCACTCAAGAAAAGTGCAATTATCCTTGAATAAAATTACTTTTATTATCATTATTATTATGGAAACTAACTCTATATAGGATGCTTAACTGTCTTTTTGTAGTGTTTGAATGAGATCCAAAACCAAATATGGGCCACTGGCACAGTAAGTGTTAGTTGAGTATTTCTGTACTAACTGACTTTATGGGAAATAGTATATATTATAGGCCTGTCTGTTTTTAATGACCATTTTTGGTACGTTTAGCTGACTATTTACTTGGTGATATGTGAAATTTGTTTTCTGTGGTTACTACAAGAGTGGTACATTTCAGTTCTGGCTCAGTGTAGAGTGGCCTCTGAATTAACAAGTATGGAGCCAAGGGCCACTGGCTTCTGCATATGGGGGTACTGGGAACAAAGCTTGTTTGTCAGTTGTCCAGTGTTATGTGCTGATGAACACTGACATTTTAGAGGGGCTTCTATGAGTATAGGAATGATATACTATTTGCAAGAATATACGAAAGTGTTTTCCTTGCAATGATTTCTACATCTTGACTTGTTACCTGTCCTGAAAATGGCAGTGATAATCATGGATATTTCAAATGCAAATAAAAAAACTTCATGAAAGGAATCAAATCTCTAAATAGAATAACACTTTCATAATATGCTGACTTTCAGAAGTGATATTTCAGCTTCCATAAGGCCTGAAGACAAGTTGTCTCAATAGCAATATTACAGAACATTCTACAAGCAGGCAGTGATATTGTAGTAAGGACAAGAGAAGTTGTAATGTTTTCATTTTTACACTTGGAAAGTTATACACTATAACAAAACATGGAATCATACACATGTAGTAGCTTATGTTTCATACCCAGGAAACAGGGAAAAAAGTATGTTGCTTTGTAGAGGAAGTTTCAGTAGTTCAGGTACAAAAGCCTTTATGTGCCTTTGTTTTGAAGTGTCCAAAGAAATCCATATCATTTGGAATCAAAAATGTGAATCAGAAACGTGTATTTTGAATTTTCAGATGATATTTCCAGTTTGTACCACTACAGCATGTAGTAAGTAGTTACAGGTTTAGCTACATAGTAGGATAAATACTTACCTAAATAGCCTGTTAAGCACCTGAGCTTTGGGCATGGTTAGGAAGCCATTTTATTATTCACAATGTATTTGTAGCAGTCTCTACAGTACTCTTTTGTTGTGCCGCCACTTTAGAGTTTATGGTTAGGAAGCCATTTTATTATGCACAATTTATGTGTAACAATGTGTACAGTACTCTTTTGTTGTGCCGCTACTTTGGAGTTTATGGTATGCTACAGCTATGCAAAGAATTGGAAACATAAGCCAGTGACCTTTTGTGCCATGTCAGTTCTCAGAATACTTTACACAAGCTATTACATTGCCAGAATGCCAAATGATTTGTTTTAAGAAAAGAAGTACATCAAATATTTCCCACAAGCAGCAATCACTGAAACATAGTTCTGTGGAAAGAAAATGACCAGTGTTATCTGTTAGCAAACCCTAAGAAACATTTGCACTTCAACAATCAACTTCAACCACTTTTCTTACTCGCATCTCTACTTTTGCCAGAATGTGAAACCATGAATGATGTGGACATCAGACGCACAGACTCACATCATTACCATACAGAAGTTTCCTACTTTGTTATCTAACTCCCCCGTCATACATTTCTACTCCGTAATCTTCATTTCTTTCTCTTGTATATAAGTGGGTATTTCCATGCAGTTTATATTCTTTTTCTGTTTTCAGGTCTACGGAACATGCATTATATAGTCAGTTCTTCAGGACTTCAGAATTCATATTGTATGTCCACCACTTCATTTCAAAAAATGCATTCTCAGTGGCTTAATTTATTTTGAAATCTCAGACTGACAACTTTTAACATGGGAAGGGTTATTTATTAATCTCTTTTTGTCTGTCTCCTCCCTTTTATGGCATCAACTAGCACATATGGGCAACAAGAAGGACAACAGCATTTGTTGCTGTTTTCATAAAAGAGTGTGTTCTTTTTATGAGACATGGTTGCTAGCCTTGTGCCTAGAACACACACACACACACACACACACACACACACACACACACACACACACACACACACACACACACACACACACACACAGACACACACACACACACACACACACACACACACACACACACACACACACACACACACACGTGCACATGCGCGCGCACACACACACACACACACACACACACACACACACACACACACACACACACACACACACACGCACACACACCCCTATGGACAATTTAGATTATCCAATTCACCAACTGCATATCTTTGTAATGTAGGTGGAAACTGAAGCAGCCAATGAAAATCCTTGCAAACACACTTTCTATGGACCTTATACAGAAGTAAGTGCAGAAACATACTCCTCCTCCCAACACAATGCACAGGTAGAGAGAGACAGAGAGAGAGAGGCATGAAGTCTGAAACCCTGGCCATTGTTCAGCTGTTTAAGTAGATTAGTGGTTAAAAAAGTCCTGTGAGTTATCTGCAGCATCTGGATTGAATCTTAGATGAAGAACATGCATGCACTGTTTAGTGCTGTGCTCCTAGACTTTGATAAGGGCTCCTGATTGTAAAACGTTTCTAAATGATATAGCAGTTTATTTGAATCCTAGTTCATGGAGATTGTTGATGTACTTTCTCCTTCCCCCCTTTTTTTGTTTGATTACTTGTATAATGCACTGAAGGCATGCAACCTGCACTTAATTCTGTATGATCTCTGTATCCAGGTCTTTGGCAGGGAGAATGGGAGACACCTTTTTGCTGACTATCTCACCTGAGAGAGAGGTAGATGGTGCTTCTGGCCAGGTTGACCTCCTCCTGCACAAGTGAAGGTTTCAACATTAACCATGACTGCAGGACATGGGAACCTGTAATAACTGATCCCAAACCAGTAATGGGTATGTGCATGGGAGCAAGCACATATCGTAGGTGGGCATTCAGTGATATCATCCAAGAAGAGTAGGATTAAGTCCAAAACACATACTCTCAATGTTAACATGTTAATGTGCATACAAGTACTGCCATTTCTGCGTGCATAACCCCCCCCCCAATCTGCTCTTACGTCACAGGGAAATTACTGAGTGTGAACAATGAAGGGGCTGGGCTGATAATTAAATACATACATACATATAAATGTGTATTTGATAATTGCACCTCCTTGGTTCTCATTGGTCTGTTTTGGGGCATATGTTTCTGTTTGTTTGTTTACCTGACTATATATCTATATATTCTTTACTCCCCATCTTTATGTCCATTTGCCAGTCCTTTGTTCCCAGTACACTATCTCATATCTTCTTACAGGAGGGAAGGTATCCTGAGATATCTCTTGTGACAGATGGACCCTCACCATCTCTAGAGAAAGAGAAATTCTTTTGACACATCATAGAGATAGGAGAAAAGTCATATCCATGACCAAAGAGATAATTTTCTTATTGGTAGGGGAGGAGAACCTAATTGGACTGGGGAGCATAATGATGGAACATATATCATTGCAAATAACATTGTCTGCGCCCCCACTGCCTAATATTTAGCAGCTTTCCTACAGTCATGGGACATCAATCTCTACTGCAGAGTGCTGTGAATACTAGGAAAAACCCAGCCCCCCAAATATAGAAGATCTGCCATTTCTGTGTATCTTTTCCAAACCCAAGGTATAGTGAGTGACCTGTAACTGGAGTTCAGTCAGTGCACTTCAGCTCAAAGGTGGGTTTTTTTTACTTCCTGCCAAATTTATTGCATTTAGTGGACTTTCACTAGACAAGCATTTTATACAAGGTCACCTAATCTCAACGTAAATGCTTAGTCTTCAGTCATGCCACTGTTTGTACTTCTGATCCATTTCATTTGGACACAGCAATGTTCACACCATACAACAGTGTACATATCTGTTCTGTGCTGTACTATGACACATTTACATGCCAACATCAGCGGCCATTTTAGTTTTCACAGATGTATGTTGTTTAGGACTACATTCTGCTCACCAGGCTTCCTATTAACCATCTTTGTAAGGTATAAGGCTATACCAGCTCTTATCTAGTTTACCCTGTACCATGAAATTGTGGAATGGGCAAATCTAAAGTAATAAAATAATGGAGAGAGAACAATGCCAAAATCTGTATATAAATACTACAATGTAGTGAAGTTTGCCATCTTCATTTTGGGTAGTGTGCAGAGGCTCAGATGCAGAATGAAAGTAAATATGTAAAGTCTCTGAATGTGGACCACGCAGTAACATTTTGAAATCCTGAGATGTGGTCACTGAGTCCCCGAATACTGAGACTGAATGGCCAAAAGAATGGACTTAGGACATGTAAGTCCAAGATCTGATTATTTGGAACATTCCCTTTTCTCAAAGGTATGGTGATCTCAGAATTGATATATATAAGTTCAGGGGTGCAGGGGCACTTGCACCTCTGCAAAAAGGAGCTTAAAGGAGAAGAGCGATTTTCAAGATTCCCTCCTCTCCTGTATTTTCTGAGTTTTTTCCACTTGTTTTCACTTGGCACACGGTGCTGGACCACACAGAGTTAAAACCATTAATGTGTTCTTAAACTAGCCACAATTAGCAACTTTTTGAAAGGTCAAGATAATTTTAATGGAACAATGTGATAAAGAAGACCAGGGTAAACTTGGAGTGCATGCGGTTCCTATTAGTACCTCCTAAATACTGTTAATTTATTTTTTTTTAAGTTGCACTATTCTCTTTTAAGATGCTTTCCTTGTTCTTTCTTTTATTTGATCAGACCTTCATTATCTGATTTTTCTACGTATTAATGGAAACTGCCCTGCTGTTTCTCTTTTATGAATACATCCTTGTCCATAATTCCCAGGTTGGAGTGGAGCAGGAGTTGAAGGTTTGGTAATGTTGAGCTGATCTGTGTCAGCTCACAGCTGTGCTGAAACCAGACAGTGTGTATACTGCAGGTACACCACAGTAATTGTGCCATGACAACATTTGGGATCACAAAGTAGTGTGTGCTGTAACCAGCATGTAGCACGTGTGGTTGTACACATGCCTGAAAATCGAACATAGCAGTCTGAAGCCATCAGTTGCCTTGTGGGATGGGCATAGGACATCATTAGAAAACCCTAATGACTGCTTGGATGATAACCTTCCATGAATGCCTTTTTCTTTAGGGACAGAATGAGACACTTAGTTCATGGGAGAACTGCTGTTAGGTAGGCAGTACAGATAAAAAAGGATATAGAAAAATATGATTTTAAGGAACATCAGTAAATGATACCCAGAAGAACAAGCATTCTCTCCTGGGATATTTGTTTCAAGCAACAAATTGAAGATGCCTTAGATGAAAGTTGTCTGAAAGTGCCATTATAGAAGGTATTGCTTTCCATTCTTCCCCTTTCCTTTGTCTGCTCTTGTTCTTCAGACCCTTTGCTTTTTTGACTGTCCTGGCTCTAAAACCCTTTTTGCTATATTTATGCTTGTTTCTATCTCTTTCTTTATTCCTTTGCAGAAGCAATAAGACTTCCAGTCAGGTTCATACAAGGTGTTCACTTTCTGGTGTATACTATAGACAGTTTAGAGGATAATGTCACCAGAAGGCCTGGTAGGTCACATGATTTCTTAGACAGGATCACATGACTTTTGGTAAATTCCAAATGAGTATAGCATGTTAAGCATGAGTCCAGCATGTCATCTCCATCAATGGTGTTCTGAGGGCTGTTGTAGTATATATCTCTGTAATGTACCACAGCTTGTTCCAGAGCTAATGTGACAGGAAGCAGGACCAGGAAAAAGTGTGAAAACAAATCCAAAGCAGTGCCACTAAAGTGCAAATAAAGACACATGCAGGAAGGTCACACAAGAGGGGTTCACAAAGCACTAGACTAAACTGAGCACATAGTCACGGAAGAAGAAGTTATGTTGATGAAAGATGTCCAGAACTAATGTTCCTCTCAGCCTTATGTAGAGTAGAAATTTAAAATAACTGGGCACCTATGGATATTAAAGACAAGGACAAAAAATGGTATAAATGTGTGTGTGAAGTTATATCTCAGCAGTGTATTTTTTGAAGTACAGATTCATATATCTCAGCAGTTTATTGTTTTGAAGTGCAGATTCATACCAGTGGCATGAAAATCCCCACATTGTGCAGAAAGGGTCACAGCAGGATGTTATGTTGAGTGTTACAGTGTGTGAAGCTGAATAAAAGATTCAGATGTGCCTAGCTGAGTGGCCTACAGCACGGGAGTAAGCTGAGGTGAGGTGGTAGATGTAGCTGGCAGGAAACTGCTGCCCAGCATGACGCATAAATAGGGACAAGATTCAACATATGAAATACTGTGCTAGAGCTGAAACCACCAGCGTGGTTATCTATGCAATGTCTATTTTATGGGCTGGAACCACCAGCATGATTCTGAAAATCTCTTGAGCCGCACATGCTTTATTTTCCATAGACTTGTCCATGTGAGCATTTTGCATGTTATTACTGTGTGATGTTCTCCAGCCACATGTCATGCAACTACCGATCTGTATAGCTGTACGTATAGCCCCATACTTCCTCTGTAATGCTGCCATAAAGATACCGCACAACAACAGCAGACATACCCTTTCCTGGTGAAATTTGTAGACTGACTTGTTGTACAGTGTAGTGTACATGTGTGGCTGTGCCTGTACAGCTCTGTTTCTCTAACACATTTAAAAATACTGCAGACTTTAATGAACATACATCTGTACCTCTTTTGACATCTGTGCATGGCTCTCTGTTGCTCAGAAGATTTAGTGTCAGAGGAGGATTTCCATTCTTTGAACTTCATTGCTGTGATAGTTTGTTTGCACATTACATCTTCATGTAGTTTTCACAACTTCATAACACTGCAGCATTTGTGAGAATGTTCTAAACAGGACAACAACTAAAAAAGTAGAAACCAAAACAAATAGGAGCTTATAAATTATTTTAGTAACTTGCATTTATGACTAGAGCACATAAAAAGATAATACAGATTTACCCTGTATAAACAGTGCATCCAGTTTCAAGGGTTCTTTCTTTATTTTTTGCCCTACAGCAAGACATTCTAGCAGTGACAGACATTCAGTCATCATCAGTATTAGTCGTCCGTTATACTGTGCTTAGTTTTTGGTCCCTTTATATTTCTAATTGCAGCTAAGGGTATCACATTAACATGACAACATAAATATAAATATGAATGTAGGTGGAGAAGGAGGAAAGAACTAAAGACAGAGAATTAAACATAAAGAGGAAAATGTGAGTGCTCTGTGGGAATAAAAGGAGAAACTAAAGGCAGGAAAAACTGATGGTGCTGCTGCTTTGACAATGAGTGTAAGAAACATTTATCTAAACAAGCCTTCACCCTTCACATCCCATGAATAAGAAACTGAATGAGAAGGTAAATGGGGAGATAATCAACCCTTATCATGTTAATTTGGTTATGTATCATTAACTTTCAAAGACTGCTTTTTGTAATGGTGGAGCCTTCGTTTTGGCAAGTGGCTCCTTGCCTGCGATGTAATCACTACAAAAGATTGAAAGTCTAAAAGATTGGGATCGCTCTGACTGCAAGTCAGGGGCTTCAGACATCTGACATGGTCTTAGATAACACTGAAATATTATACCTTTGCATAGCCTGAGTTATTGGTTCTTAGACTGTAGATTCTAATTCATTTTTAAGACAAGTCTAATAAAACACACACATACAGACACACACACACACACACACACACACACACACACACACACACACACACACACACACACACACACACACACAAAAAGCCAGTGAATGCATTTCAGTCTTAACTGGAACCGAGACAAGTTACAATTTCTTTGCCATTCATCTGAGCTAAAATGTAAAATTCCTAATGAGAAAAAGATCGATTTATTATTTCTGACAGACAGATATGCAGAAAAATATAAGCTGATTGCATCTATTTGTGCCCCCATATGGCTCCAGCAAGCACATTTGATGACTAAACCAAGTGTGATCTTGTGGTGCTTTGCCATGATGCCGCTTTTAATTACTACATGGTTACTTTAAAGTAATGTTTGACAAAATACTCCCCTACTAAAATGAAATTGGATAAGGGCTACTTTTTATCAATAGCTCACCTGACAACAATACATTAAAGCTGGACTGGGTTTCCTTTTCATGCTGTTGCTATTTTAAAGCATATCAGCAAAATGAAATTAAAGCCTCAAAAGTGACTTTGCTATACTCATCTCTTTGTAAGTGACTATATATTTAATCATAGGCATAACACTACTGTTCTGTGTTCATTTTTATTTCACTTTTGTGGAAAGCTGTGGCAAGAAACATAGTAATCCATTCATGAACAAACAGACTTTGTGACAGGGAGTCATGAAGATGCTTTTCTAGCCTAAGGCAATGATTATTCTAGCAAGCCAAGTGCATTGTCACTCATGGCTAATTGTTCTTTTCCCTTTGTCAGGGGAAATGATGCATATTTCATATATAAATAGCCCATTCAGTCATTTCTTTATTCATTCAGTTATCTGTTCATTCATGCTTTTGTCTGATTTGTGGAAGCAAAATATTTTGTTCAACCAAATTTTCTCCACTGTTACTACAGCCGTAACAACAATGTCACACAGTGGAAAGTACAACGCTGAAAAGCAAGCTCCGTGTATTCATTCTGACTTAAGAAGTATCATGCAGAAGGTTCTCTTTCATGAAGGAGAAAAATCAGTTCTGCTTCTAAAATGATACTCTATGCATGGTAGTACTGTTATAGGGATCATTATCTAACACAGGAAATCAACATCCTGTATAGGTAATTAATAATAGCTCATTACGAATGTGTGATGAATACTCTGCTTCTATCAGAGACTGCTTTCATTCTTATTCCTAGCTGGTTTAGGCATAAGTCAATGAGAGATCAGCTTCAATTATTTTACCCGTTCATGCTTCAAAATGCAGAGCTTAAACCTAATGCCCTGTATCTCTGCCTGTTGTCTCCTCCCAAGTCTATGAGTTGTTAACAAGCTACTCACATTAGTGCAGGGTTTGATTCCCTCAACCTTCATGTTCTTACTGAGTAACTTTGTGCAAGTCATTTACCCAGACAGTGCTTTGGGGTAATTGTGAATATGGGGTTAACCTGCCTGCACTGCAATCTGGAAACCTTGTAAGCGGTTTTAATATACAGTTCCATAGGTAACATTGTCACCATGACACTGAGTTTACTTAGACATTAATTGAATAGTTGCCAAACCATTAGTAATACTATGGTTTAGTTAAGCATGCATACCTTGAGAACAGTACCTTATTTTATGTAGCATAGGTTTTATCCATGCAGTTTATTATTATTCATTTATTTTAGTTGTTTGCTAATAAGGTAAGCACACTATAGAAAACATTTTGCCCAGGAAGAACTGTCAAGAAATCTTTACTGACATGTACCTGAACTCCAGTCAGAATGGAGAGATGGGATCATCAGTTTAACATCTCCTGTGACTGGTAGAACTAAAAGCACAGCATCCCTGCAATACTGCTGAACTTTATTTCCTGACGCAACATCAAAGATGTGTGCGACCTGATGAGTCACTGGCATTGAAAAGTCTAAAACTAACCTTCCGATTCTTGCTGCAAGCTAGTGTTTTGGAAAAAGGTTATTGTCGCCTTATGTCTGGAATTACTTTATGCACAATTAAAGCATTAAGTCCAACAACTGTAAAATGTTTAGGGCATGACTTGGAACTGTGTTCCTGATATAGCCAACAGCTGACCCACACATGCTGTTGTGCAGGGCTTCCTTTGGGAATAATACTGCTGAAATGTTTGCAATGTGTGCCAGCAATAAACTTTGCAAGAGACAGGGCATTGAAGCCAAAATGTACTACTCTTAAAAACATAAACAGAATGAAAAGATTTTCAGAGGTAAGTCTCACAGTGAAACTTCTATACATGTTCGAACCACTTCAGTTTCATTGACATGTATATGCACACACACACACACACACACACACACACACACACACACACACACACACACACACACACACGCGTGTATATATATATATATATATATATATATAGATATATATAGTATATGTCAATCAATGAATTAATACTTGTTAATGAACTATATATATATATATATATATATATATATATATATATATATATATATATATATATATATATGGGTCTAGGACACATGCTCGACTAGCATATGTCCAAATCACAAAACATCAAACACACATACACGAAAGCACTTAACATCGAAAAGCGTTTCCGTGTATGTGTAGTTCAAAAAAAAAAATAGTTAAAAAAAAAAATCTACACCCCCCACACCCCCCTACTTTATTATTCTCACTCCAAGATCGCACTACAGTGGGGAAAAGGGAATTTTCCCTTACCTGCATTGTAGCCCGATCTATGAAACAGGCACACATACACGGAAGCACTTGTCGATGTTAAGAGCTTTCGTGTATGTGTGCACGATGTTTTGTGATTTGGACATATGCTAGTCGAGCATGTGTCTGGATCCCATATGTGTATATATATATATATATATATATATATATATATATATATGTATATATATATATATATATATATATATATATATATATATACATACATATAGATTTTATATATATATATATATATATATATATATATATATATATATATATATATGTGTAAAACTGTTAGTGATTTGAGCTGCTATTTCTGACATAGAGCTATCTTTTAATTTATGATTCCTATAACAAGCAACATTTATGTTAGTAGATGAAGTAAAAGTCTGAATTGCAGCTCAGATTTGTTACTAAATGCTCATGCCCAGTTCTTATGTAAAGCATAGAAAAGCTGAGATTATATCACAACCTCCGCATATGACATGAAACAAATTGTAATAGGAATAAAAATAAGTTGCACCAAAGATCTAGAGAAGCCATTTTGAATCTCAGCATGACAATGTATCTGCCATGTGTCTGACAAGGATGATTTGACTGATTTGCAGTACACAGTTCTTGTAATACATTGCAGCTTGTTTTGTGTTATTTCTGAAAACAGACTATAAGTTAATGTGTTTCTTATGTTAAGTACATTTTCCTACATTACAGTTCTTAATAATGAAAGTTTTTCATTAAAATTTTTAATTACAACCAGAGCAAATGATGTAATACTGTTGAATTGTGTTTCTTTTATCTGCATTGCCTCTTTGAAGAATGATATATGTGCAGAGAGGGAAAAAAGGTACAAAATCTGTAATAGTTCCATATATTTTATAGGAAAATATATCAAAGTCAAAAATGATAAAATAAGAAATATGATTGCAGTACATATGCAAGCAATACATAGCATGAGATCAAATTATACCACTTTCTACAATTGTACATCTTACACTGTGATACTGGTGTTGATTTAAGGAACATGCAAAAGAATGTAAAGTGAAAACAAAATACCAGAAGTGCAATCAGCTGAGCTAAAAATGTACTAGACTGACTTATTCCACTAGCCAAACTGACAAAGTCTGTAATAGCTGATGACATTTCACAAAACCAAGTTAGTGATTTTGTGGATAACATCTCACAAACTTACATATGATCAGCCAGAAAGGGGAGATGCTTCCCACACTAAATGAAAGCATGAAGCTGTACCTGTGTCTTTTAATGTTGTTGAATAACTGTACTGTGTATGTGTTGGGAATTGTACTGCAATAACCTTGACTGTGACCGGCAAAACATGGAATAGTTTGGTATGAAGAGTATATGCTTCTTGTTCTTTTTTGTGTTAATATGTGCACAGCACAGATCAATGTCCAAGAGTATGGTTAACCTATCTTCTTAGATTCATGTATGTACAATTTATGCTACTGGGCAAGGTTGACAGTACAGGGTTCTGATTGTCAGTATGAACATGGATGCTTTAGTACCAAAAAAGGGTTAAATACTTCTCACCCCTTCACGTGGCTAACTTTTTCAGCATTTACTTATCTTCCTTATTTTCTCTACCGTGCTAGTTTGATTAACTGTAAACAATCCCATAGAAGTAATATTGTTTATGTTAGAGTAATCATAAACATCCATCCATCCATTTACTGATTTATTAATTTGCTCTGGAAATGAAAGCCTTAATGGTAGTCACTTTATTGAAACAAGAATTGTGAAGATGAAGTAAAGATTTATTAATTTGCTCTGAAAATGAAAGCCTTAATGGTAGTCACTTTATTGAAACAAGAATTGTGAAGATGAAGTAAATAAAAACTAAGAGATAAAATTAAGTTTTTCTGTTTTTAAGTTGCATGGGAAAAATGAGTGATTTTGGGTGGGAAAGTTGATATGTGGGTGAATGGTAAGGATGTTTGAGAGAACACTTCTTTTCTTTGCAAAAGGGTCGGGCAATAAAGAACATTTATTTTAATTGTGAATGGTCCAGTGGCTGGGGGTTATATATGTGTTGCTTATGCTTTAAAGGTTAATACTGTTGGTAATAACTTTAATGAGGCCCATCATAATGTAATGAAGTACGGAGTTGTGCTTTTTTTCTCCAATATGCTTTCTTAGTAGTGATGGAATCTGTTCTTAACATATATATCATCTATGCTCATTTTATTGGGGTTTTGTTGGAAATAAATTAAACATTTGTTCAGTTAAAATGAATAGTTTCACTAGGATACATATGTTCTTGAACATTTAGTACTTTAATAACACATTGTTATCGATCTTTAAGATACTGATGTCAGGTTTAAACAATTAAATAGTGCCGAATAGGCATGACAGATTAGCAAATTCAGTAAAGTGTTTAAATTCTAGGCAAACACAGATATGTCTGTTCTGCAATAGAAAATATGAGTCAAATTATGTTTGTATATAGAAGGATTGTTTGTGTTTATTGCATTTGCCATTATTTTCCTAGCATATATTATGGAAACCACTTTGGCAAGGTTTCTATTTCGAGCTATAAGAGTTTATGCTACAAAGGAAGAAGCTCTTACTCATGGGAAGGAATAAGAAGTGTATTTAGATGATTGCATAAAGCAGCAAGTTTGATCTATGCCTCATAATTTTTGCAAGTAGGTGTTTGTTCTATTTTTTCTTCATATGAGTTCTTAGATAGAACTAGCATCTGTTGTTTGAATATGTAGAGTTTGATGGAGGTATATCTTAAACTGGTGCTTATAAAGACAAGGTTTAGTGACAGTGAACGTTCATTTGCCAGCTAGTATATTTGTTCAATCAGTACTTCAAATGTCTTTTGTTGTTTGTTTGAAGTGAGTACATATAGTAGTAGCTACAGTTTTGGCAGGGGGCTGCAATTAAAGGTATGTAGCTGGACTTCAAAGACATCTAAAAGAGTGGCTTATTTAATAAGGTCTAGTCCATACATAACTAAATTAGACTGGTCTGAAAAAGACTGTCTGAAGTGCTTTTGTTCTATGCAATACAAGCTACAAAATGCCACTACACTGTTAATTAATTATACGCAGATCTTCAGACGGAGGGTGTTTTTAACTTTATCTCTGAATAAGTTGTGATTTAACTGTGTTTAACTTTTTTCATTATTTGTTTAGTTATATATGTATTGCATTACTTCAACGTTTGTCTTATATGTGTAATGCATGGATGGACTGAAAGTATTTCTTTACAGAGAACTTTTAATTTGTTGTAGATGACTTCATTGTAAACTTGCTTAAGCATTTAGTCTTATATCTGAGTGAATGCATCATTGTAGGACTTGATCATACCATTAGTCATATCTTGAAAAAAGCAGTGGATCCTAACAGCTGAAGTTTCTTTTTGTACATTAAATAATGGCTTGAATTCTTTTGCAATACTCTGTTGTTTATTTTTCCCTGTGCCACAAGAATATTGTAGCTACAACCATAACATTCTGTTGTTAAGATTATCATAACCATGTACTAAAGAAATCTAGGGTTCCAAGAGAACTGCCCACAGCTCAGTCATGGGATATCATTTTTTTAACTTCTAAACTTGTACCATCTTTATTTTTGTAGTGAAATAATATTACATGTAATTAATATACAGTTGTGGATGCTCCGTATAGTCATGCTGTAATAACAACAACTTGAGATATTGTGAAGGGAAGGGATAATTACTGCAAAATGTGATTTCCTAGTATAAACACCTATTCTGAGTAAAGTGAAGTGAAGGCGAGTCTACTGATTTTGTAGTGCATTAGTAAATGTATTTGCTGTGATATTTCAATGCAATTACTTCAGTATTCAGCACAGTTAATTTTGGTGCTTTCGGTTAGATTAGGTTAATTTTCAAAACACATTTAATTAGCTCCAATAGGATTGAAAGCCTTCCATCCATTTATATTTCTCTGGCATCATGCTGGTCATCTTATTCAACATCAACCATTCTGTAACCCATGAACCATTATGTTTATGATGGAAATGTTCCTCTTTGGGGTATAGAAAGTCATGCCTTACAGCCAAACTGCAAATCTGAGAAACTCTGTGTTAGACCAGTTATAGTATCCTGTAATCATGTGAAGTAATTCCTATTGTAGATGAGACACTGGATGCTCTTTGCCAAGCACTGTTGCCACAGTTTGTGGTATATGAGAGTTCTGCTTGCCCCGTTACTGTGCCTTGTCACCCTGACATTTATTGAGTTATTTCTTTCTTCCCAGGATGATTTCCTTTTTATATATTAATTCCTCCTCATGCCTCTTCTGCCTTCCTATGCTAGTTCACAGACTTCCTGTTCCTTGTTGATTACTGATGCAAGGAACTCGATGATCATTTCTGTCTGATTGCTAGTCTTCATAACCCCTCTGTTCATTTCAGTGATTCTACATCTGGCAGCACTGTTGATCATTATGTTGTGTATGTCATTATGTGTTTGCCTGATGTTTGTCTTACCCGCTTCTTTAATTAACTTTTACCTCCTGAAGACCATTGTTGCTTTGTCTCCCTACTTTCTTATAAGTCATTCTCCTGGCTCCTGATTTACATTTTCTTTATATTTATGCCTTCTTTAAAACACATCAGTCACTTTTTGAAACATGGCTGTTTTACAACTAATTTTATTTCCTGCTATATTCCTCAAAAATAAATATTATAGTGTGTTATGTGGTTTTTGGTTTCACTGCTTACTTAGTTTTTCTCTATAATCACATAACTGAAATGAAATGTGTGAACAAAGCCCCAGACTCAGAAAAAAACAAAACCAACTCTTAGTCTATAGGAATTTATAGATTTTATTTAAAGATTAATAATAATCACTTTTGTCTGGCATTATGCAAAATCTTCTTCAGAATGGTAAAACCAGAACCGATTCATTATATACATCAAGAACAAGTCATGTGCTATAGAACCACTAATTAAAATCAATTAATATAGTTATCCTTACTCTATAAACATTAACTGTATATAAAGTTTTATTTAAACTTAATTGTTTGTTAGCTTCATAAATCAGCTACCAATATAAAAAACTCACCTGTGTGTGTTGTTTTAATTTCAACAGATTGGACTAGAAATATTTCGGTCCTATGTATGTATAAAATTAATCAATTAAAATAATTTTACTAAGAAGTCTATGTGGCACAGTGATTTGCATTATAGGATATTTGTGGAAGAAGTTTTATTAAAATTGCATTTCAGACTGAGTAAAAAAATGAAAAAAGGGATCACAAAAAATAACTTGGGGAAAAAAAAGACCTATAACAAAGGAAAGTAGCCATAATGCTAAATTTTAAAGTACAAACTCAGTGCATATTGTACTTCATAGCATCTTGAGTGCCATATGTATCTTCTTTTGAAATGAGTTAAATGAGTTAGTCTACACTCTTTCAGCCAGAATCATTTTTGAAAGCTTTTTTCACAGTTTTACAACAGTAACCAGTCATATAATCCAGGCTAACTTTTTAATGACTCCACTCAAGAGTCAGGGACCACGATGATCTCTAATGAGGATATAACACTTGTTTGATAACTATCTCAAGCTTTGTAGAATGCATTGATAAGTCATTTGGCACCATGCATTTCTGCTTAATTTAAATTAATCTTATTCATGCTATGATTAGAATATATTACCCATGCTACCCTGCACTCTGGGATATGAACAATATTAGTTTTAAAATGTAGCTGTATGTTCACTGTTATTTGTGTAACCATATTTTCAAAGTCTCTTATGTATTTTTTTTTCATTTCCTCATGCCTCCAGTTTTACTTTAAATAAGCTTTGCTCTATGAGGATACCAAAGTCTATAAGCTTGTAGAACAAGGTGGTCTCCTAATGAACAAATACTTGTGGCTGAAGCAATGATGTGTGCCTACTACTTTGCTTTTTGCTGAGTCTATTAAAACATTTTATATGAGTTTCTAAATCTACATAAAATGTATAAATCTAAACGTATTTGGGGTGGTATTGCATATATTATTATCACTCATGTTTTGTATTATGGAATATATACAGTAATTCCCTTCTGTAA